>NC_059265.1:5533425-5548825 GCF_017591435.1 Portunus trituberculatus
AATGGAAGGCTAATCCAATATTTTTATCAAATTATACGTTTCTCCAAACATCTTAACAATATGAGCCTCAAACTGCCCATGGTCTTGTATCATCACTCCCAAATCCTTTTCCTTTTCCACCTTTTTCAACACTACTTCTTCACCCATCTTATATGACCCTCTTGGCCGTCTTCCACTCTTTCCCATCTCCATCACATGACTTTTGCTCAGATTAAATTCCATTTGCCACCTCTTGCTCCACTCCCAAATCTTATTCAGGTCTGCCTGTAAAATTTCACAATCTTCTTCACTCTTCACACACCTACACAACTTCGCATCATCCGCAAACAAATTAATATAACTGTTTATTCCCTCTGGCATGTCATTTATATATACCAGGAAAAGTATTGGTGCCAGCACTGAGCCTTGTGGGACTCCACTCTCCACCACCAACCAGTCCGACCTTGCATCCCTTATTGCCGTTCTCATCTCCCTCCATCTCAAGTAGTTTTCCATCCACTTTAACACTTTTCCTTTCAGTCCTCCATAAATCTCTACTTTCCATAACAGTCTCTCGTGAGGTACCTTGTCAAAAGCTTTCTTTAAATCCAAATATACACAGTCCATCCATCCTCTCTCTCTTGTATTTTGTCAACCACTCTTGAATAAAAGCTCAGTAGATTTGTTACACATGACCTCCCTTTCCTGAAGCCAAATTGATGATCCGATAATAACTTATGATCCTCCAGGAACCGTATCCAATATTTCTTTATCACCCTCTCACAAATCTTACCGACCACACTTGTTAGAGACACAGGTCTATAGTTAAGAGGCTCTTCCTTACTGCCTCCCTTATAAATGGGCACCACTTCAGCTCTCTTCCACTCTACTGGTACTTCCCCTGTTTCTAATGAGCACCTTATAATATCATATAGTGGATCAATCAATTCTTCTCTACACTCCTTCAATAATTTTCCTGAAACTTCATCTGGTCCCATCGCTTTATCATCTTTAAGTTCCTCCAACATTTTATATAACTCCTTTTAGGTATCTTAATGTCCTCCATGTGCACATTTCCTTGTACATTCTGAGGCTTTACAAACATTGTTTCTTCAGTAAATACTTGCTGAAACCTATTATTTAGCAATTCCGCTATATTCTTAGGGTCATCTACTATCCCTTGCTCTCCTTTTAATCTTTCAATGGACTCTCTCTTTTTAAATTTACCATTTATGAACCTGTAAAACAATTTTGGATGTTCCTTACTCACTTGTGTGTGTGTGTGTGTGTGTGTGTGTGTGTATTTCCTATCTTGTACATACTCCTGATTCTTCTTTCACTCTTGCCAAACTCTATTTTCTTGCATTTTGTCGTGTTGAACTCCATTTGCCATGTACAGCTCCATTTCCATATTCTGTCCAAGTCTTCCTGGAGTAGTTCGCAATCTTTGTCACATCTCACTTTTCTTAACAATTTTGCATCGTCTGCAAATAGGCTCACATAACTGGACACCCCATCCACCATGTCATTTATGTAGACCGCGAACATTACTGGTGCCAACACTGATCCCTGTGGAACTCCACTCTCCACCAATCCCCATTCTGATGGTCTGTCCTTAATTATTGTTCTCATTTCTCTTCCTACCAAAAGTCTTCCATCCATTTTAGTAAACTGCCATGCACTCCTCCTACCATTTCAAGTTTCCAGATCAGTCTCCGGTGTGGTACCTTATCAAAGGCCTTTTAAATCCAGATATATTCCATCAGCCCAACCATCTCTTTCCTGTATTACATCTATCACCCTCGAATAGTAACATATCAGGTTTGTCGCATGAACGCCCTTTTCTAAAACCAAATTGACACTCACAAAGTATGTCATTTTTCTCCAAGAAGTCTGTCCATCTATTCTTCACCACCCTCTCACACATCTTAGCTACCACACTTGTAAGTGACACTGGTCTATAGTTCAATGGGTCTCTTGTTACCTGATTTATAGATTGGGACAATGTTAGCTCTTTTCCAGTCTTGGGGCACTACACCTTCCCTTAATGAGGCATCAATTACTTCACAAACTTTTTCTGCCAGTTGCTCCCTGCATTCTCTTAAAATCCATCCTGATACCCCATCAGGTCCCACAGCTTTTCTCACTTCTAAACTCCCATCATGTTCTTGATCTCCTCCACAGTTACTTGAAACTCCTTCATAATCCCTTTCTGTTCCATTACCAGTGGTTTGTCAAAAGCAGTCTCCTTTGTGAATACCTTCCGAAAGCATCCATTCATAGCCTCTGCCATTTCCTGGGATGTGTGTCATACAAAGTCAGTTTTCATCCAATATTTCTACATTGTGTTGTTTAAATAGAGATAATTTTGTGTATTTCTTTGCTACAACAACATTCATTAAAGTTTCTCTCTCTCTCTCTCTCTCTCTCTCTCTCTCTCTCTCTCTCTCTCTCTCTCTCTCTCTCTCTCTCTCTCTCTCTCTCTCTCAGATGTTAATCAAGTTTGATTTATTTGAGATTGTGTAAAATTATTTTAAGAAAGTTTGTCATGTTTTGAGGTCATTTAAGACAGTTTGGTAGGTTTTGAGGGCATTTTAAGACAGTTTGGTAGGTTTTGAGGGCATTTTAAAACAGTTTGGGATGTTTTGAGGGCATTTTAAGACAGTTTTGAGTTAATTTTAAGACAGTTTGGTAGGTTTTGAGGCCATTTTAAGAAAGTTTGGGATTTTTTGAGGGCATTTTAAGAGAGTTTGTCATGTTTTGAGTTAGTTTAAAGACAGTTTGATAGGTTTTGAGGGCATTTTAAGACAGTTTGGGATGTTTTGAGGGCATTTTAAGACAGTTTGACATGTTTTGAGGCATTTTGAGATAGTTTGGTAATTTTTGAGGGCAATATAAGACAATTTTGGGTATGATAAGACAACTTTATTGACATTAGGAAGGGTGCATGGAGGTCACAAGATTATTGGTGTTCTGTTTGTTAATCTCCAGGCCACATACTCTCCCTGTCTCCACCACCACCTGACCACCACTCTCTCTGCGTCTTCCATGCTGCTCGCTGACAGCATTCCATCGTCTGCAAAGAATAAGTGAGTCACATTTAAAGTGTCATCTTTGAAGCACAAATTTACACTTTCTAATGTCTTTATTATTATTTTGAAAGTTATTAACCCCTTCAGTACTGGGACATATTTTTACCTTGAGGTTTGTGTACCATTAGACCATTTTGATGACATTAGGAAGGGTTATGGAGGTCAGAAGATTAATGGCCAGTCTTCACTATTTTAACCCCTTCAGTACTGGGACGTATTTTTACCTTGAGGTTTGTGTACCATTAGACCATTTTATTGACATTAGGAAGGGTGTATGGAGGGCAGAGGATAAATGGCCACAGTTTTCACTATTTTAACCCCTTCAGTACTGGGACACATTTTTACCTTGAGATTTGTGTACCATTAGACCATTTTATTGACATTAGGAAGGGTGTATGGAGGGCAGAGGATAAACGGCCACAGTTTTCACTATTTTAACCCCTTCAGTACTGGGACACATTTTTACCTTGAGGTTTGTGTACCATTAGACCAGTTTGATGACATTAGGAAGGGTGTATGGAGGTCAGAAGATTAATGGCCACAGTCTTCACTATTTTAACCCCTTCAGTACTGGGACGTATTTTTACCTTGAGATTTGTGTACCATTAGACCATTTTATTGACATTAGGAAGAGTCTATGGAGATCACAAGATTAGTGGCCACAGTCTTCATAATTTTAACCCTTCAGTACTGGGAGGCATTTTTACTGTGAGTTTTGGGCGTGATTAGACGATTTTATTGACATTAGGAAGAGTCTATGGAGGTCAGAGGATTAATGGCCTGAGTTTTCACTATTTGAATCCCACATAATAAGTTTGTGAAGCTGTATAGAATCACCAAAATAGAAAACAGAATGACTATGTATGAAAGCACGTCCTGGTAGTGAAGGGGTTAATTTGCCAAGTGTTATGGAGGCTGTATGTACATCCCCCTGCTGTCTGTCTGTCTGTCTGTCTGTCTGATGCCACTTGTTAAATTTTGTGTTTGAAGTCTTAGTCTAGTTTTGTCTCCAGGGTAAACTTTTGTTATTAGGTCTAGTACTTTTCATTTATTTGATATTCCATAAGAATTTTGATCCTATAATCCCTTCTTATACTGTCTAAAACTTTGCAAACATCTATTGATATGACAATTAAAGATTTTTTTACTTTGAAATGATTTTTGTACACAATATCTGAGTATGAACAGGCCATTTTCTAGCCTACCTCCCAGGAAGCTGGAGCGCATTCCCTATTATTGCACGTTATAATGGGTTCGGGATACGGTAATTCTGATTTGTGGTAAGGTTTTCAGGAACGCACATGTACCGTGTAACGAGGACTTACCGTACAAGTAAAGTAGTTAAAGTACATTAATATACAGTTTAATGACGCAGTGTTGTCTGTGTGGACACTCTGTGTGGATGTTGGTGCTGTGAAGGAATGAAAGCTGTTTATGTGACATAGAGGAAATATATTATTATAAAAAGACTGACTTTGCTTCAATCCTGCAAATGTACCATACAAGAAGTTAAGAGATTTTTGAGCCACATTTCACTGCGTGTGCAGAAATTTATCTATTTGTGTGAGGAATGTGTTCCCGAGAGCATCATGTCATGTCAAGATGGCACAAAGGTAAGCTGATTACTGACCTAAGCTGTCTGAGATGTCACTGCGAACCAAAGCATTTTATCAGAGACAGGTCTATTCGTGGGGAACCTCAGTTTCAGTAAAAACACTCAATTTTATCCCAAAACACACTCAAAACACCATGTAACTCCTCAAAATGCCCCAAAACACACCCAGAGCTCAATACAAACACACCCACACACACTCAATACATCCAAACCACTTAAAACACTCAATTTTATCCCAAAACATTTCAAAATGCCCCAAAACAAACTCTGAGCTCAATACAAACACACCCACACACACTCAATATATCCAAACCACTTAAAACACTCAATTTTATCCCAAAACATTTCAAAATGCCCCAAAACAAACTCTGAGCTCAATACAAACACACCTACACACACTCAACATGCCCAAACCACTTAAAACACTCAATTTTATCCCAAAACACACTCAAAACACCATGTAACACCTCAAAATGCCCCAAAACATACTCTGAGCATAAAGGTAAGCTGATTACTGAGCTAAGCTGTCTGGGGTGTCACTGAAGCAAAGCATTTTCTCAACAAGGTAAGCTGATTACTGAGCTAAGCTGTCTGGGGTGTCACTGAAGCAAAGCATTTTCTCAACAAGGTAAGCTGATTACTGAGCTAAGCTGTCACAATTGTATCGTCATTGGGCATTATCATTTTATACTTCTCCATGCATTCTAATATCATTCTTCCATTTCCATCTGGCTTTTGTGTTCCTTTGAATCCCACGTGGCCATTCAAGTCCCAGATTGTAAGCAGTGGATGTTGTGCATTAGTCTCTATGATCTTCTCAATTTCCAGTTTGATAGTACCATTCCTTAGTTTATCATCTACACTAAAGTACACTACAGTTATGTTGACCTCCCATCCCTTAACCCCTTCAGTACTGGGACACATATTCACCTTCAGATTTGTGTGCCATTACACCATTTTATTGACATTAGGAAGGGTGTATGGAGGCCAGAAGATTAATGGCCACAGTCTTCACTATTTTAACCCCTTCAGTACTGGGACACATTTTTACCTTGAGATTTGTGTACCATTAGACCATTTTATTGACATTAGGAAGGGTGTATGGAGGGCAGAAGATTAATGGCCACAGTCTTCACTATTTTAATCCCTTCAGTACTGGGACACATTTTTACCTTGAGATTTGTGTACCATTAGACCATTTTATTGACATTAGGAAGGGTGTATGGAAGGCAGAAGATTATGGCCACAGTCTTCACTATTTTAACCCCTTCAGTACTGGGATAAATTTTACCTTGAGATTTGTGTACCATTAGACCATTTTATTGACATTAGGAAGGGTGTATGGAGGGCAGAAGATTAATGGCCACAGTCTTCACTATTTTAACCCCTTCAGTACTGGGATAAATTTTTACCTTGAGATTTGTGTACCATTAGAACATTTTATTGACATTAGGAAGGTTGTATGGAAGGCAGAAGATTAATGGCCACAGTCTTCACTATTTTAACCCCTTCATTACAGGGAAACATTTTTATCTTCAGATTTGTGTGCCATTAGACCATTTTATTGACATTAGGAAGGGTGTATGGAGGCAGAAGATTAATGGCCACAGTCTTCACTATTTTAACCCCTTCATTACTGGAACACATTTTACCTTGAGATTTGTGCACCATTAAACCATTTTATTGACATTAGTAAGGGTGTATGGAGGACAGAAGATTAATGGCCACAGTCTTCATAATTTTAACCCCTTCATTACTGGGACACATTTTACCTTGAGATTTGTGTATCATGAGACCATTTTATTGACATTAAGAAGGGTGTATGGAGGACAGAAGATTAATGGCCACAGTCTTCACTATTTTAACCCCTTCATTACTGGGACACATTTTTACCTTGAGATTTGTGTACCATTAGACCATTTTATTGACATTAAGAAGGGTGTATGGAGGACAGAAGATTAATGGCCACAGTCTTCACTATTTGAACCCCATCATTACTGGGACACATTTTTACCTTAAGATTTGTGTACCATTAGACCATTTTATTGACATTAGGAAGGCTGTATGTAGAGCAGAAGATTAATGGCCACAGTCATCACTATTTCAACCCCTTCAGTACTGGGACAATTTTTACCTTGATGTTTGTGTACCATTACCTCATTTTATTGACATTAGGTAGGATATATGGAAGGCAGAAAATTAATGGCCACAGTCTTCACTATTTTTAATCCCTTCATTACTGGGACACATTTTTACCATCAGATTTGTGTACCATTAGACCATTTTACTGACATTAAGTGTATGGAGGGCAAAAGATTAATGGCCATAGTCTTCACTATTTTAATCCCCCACATGAGTTTCTGAAGCTGTAGAAAATTACCAAATAGTCACCAGAAGGAATAGGAAAACACGTCATGCTAAAGGTGTTTTTAAGGTTCTAGTGACAGATTAACAGCATTTCTGCAATATTAACAGCAGAAACACCCTAGCTAGTCATCTCTGTGGCCTTGCTAAACAGTCATGGAGAGAGAGAGAGAGAGAGAGAGAGAGAGAGAGAGAGAGAGAGAGAGAGAGAGAGAGAGAGAGAGAGAGAGAGAGAGAGAGAGAGAGAGAGAGAGAGAGAGAGAATGGGGGCGTAATTTTACATTGAGCAGCCTGCATGCCCCACACACATACACACATTATAAACCCTCATGCTGCTGCTGCTTCTCCCTCATACACACACACACACACACACACACACACACACACACACACACACACACACACACACATTAACCCTCATGCTGCTGCTGTTGCTTCTCCCTCACACACTTCCATTCCTCTTTTTCTTTCTCCTATCACTACAATTTATACATTTGAGGCAGGCAGCAGCAGCAAACACTGAGAATTGAAGGAAATGTTGAGAAGTTGACGAGGTGAGGGGCGTGGGTTGGTGTGGCGGGCTGTGGGTCTGGGTGCGGGTGATGGTGGGCGGCGGGCGGTGTTAACTGGGGTACATATACACAACCATCGCCTTCTGGTAGTTGTCATAAAACAGGGGTAGCATGGAGACACCTGAGTCCATTATGAAAGTGTATTTACGGTAGCACAATACACAACAAGTGTAAACCGAGCGAAACAAGAGGCAGGAGTGAGCGTGTCGCCCTGAGGCGGCGGCGAGTGAGGACTGAGGGGAAAGACAGAAAAGGAGTATGGGAAAAACAAAGGACATGCTAACAGCCTTATTTACCACAGTAATGGCTATTTATCTAGTGTTGTGGTTGATTCTGGCTTTGCTTCACTCTCTGGGTCTGGAAACACAGGGGGAGTGGAGGCAGACATTGCTGGACTGACATGGGGGAAAGCCAGGGGTGATGCACCCCCAGTGGGTTCAATATTTATGTAGATAATTCATTTTAAAAATCGCCACAAGAAAAACGGCTCCCAGACTGGTATACACTACACTTTTAGACGCGATAAATAGTGTAACTAATAATAAAAATATAATATTCCTACCGGGTGGTTTATTTACAAAAGGCGGTGAAACGAAAGGTGTTTGTGTCCAATTAACAGGCCACAAACACAGCACAATGTCGAGTTTACCATTTCATATTTTATTTATTTTATCTCAATGTTATTTTGAGTCTTATAAGAAGTTTGAGTGATAGAGGAAGTGTATACAATGATGTCGACATTTTGCTTAGGGGAAGAAGAAGGAAATTCGCCATTGTTAGTTCGTAGGGTAGACATTGACAGTTTTTGAACATTTGTGGAGCAGGTGAGTTATTCCCAAGTGTGTGCGTGTACATGCTTATTATCTAAAGTATGTAGAGTTAGTGAGACGTGCCAATTAAGGTGGAAAAAGTCTGGTAAAGTGAAAATAAGTGCGTCTTTATAAGCAAACTTTTGGGTTTTGTTGCTTCATATTTGTAGTGGTGATTCCTGCCCTCCTACGCCTTGTCACGCCCCCATATTGCCTCCATAGATAGCTTATGCACCCATACACCTCCCATGCGCGGGATAGTTTGATAGTTGAAGCGGTTACTGAGATATGGTGGTGTTCTTGTGTTAGGCAGTGTCCGCCATCCTGCCTTCCACATCGGCCCTCTCTGTGTTAACTATTTTCAGTTTTTCTTATTTACTACGCCTTGTCACGCCCCCATATTGCCTCCGTAGATAGTTTGTGGATCCATACACCTCCCATATGCGTGATAGTTTGATAGTTGAAGCGGTTAGTGAGATATGGTGGTGTTATTGTGTGGTAGGCAGTGTCCTTCACCCTGCCTCGCGCCTCCCACATCGGCCCTTTCTGTGTTGGCCTTTATTCAGTTTTTCTCCTTTCCTACGCCTTGTCACGCCTCATTTATAATATTACTACCACTATTCCAGAGGTGCACCATGGCTTGCCACAATGTCACAATGGGTCCTTGGAGAGCCGCTGGTGTTGACTTGCTGCCTGTCTCCTCTCTGCGCCAAAACTCCACAAATACTCTACTCACCAAGTTCCAAAGGGAGAGGTGAGTGTGGGAGAGGTGTCCGCAGGTGTGCTGTGAGTATGGTGGGTGTGTAAGTGTGTTTTTTGTACGTTTTTGTAATGTCAGCTATAGTTACCTATGTATAATGTTTATTTTTTTTGGTGTGGTTTGGTTAGGGTAAACTTATTGTGGGCGTTTTCCAGGTGTGATTTAAGGGTTGTTTGTGGTGTGTGTGTGTGTGTGTGTGTGTGTGTGTGTTGCTTGATGCAATATTTTAGGTAATTTTGGGTGCATTTTGGTTAGGTAATATTTGTCTTGTTTCCTCCACAGGTTACCTCCAGGCTTTTCCTTCAGTAGACTGTTTCCTCCACCTTCCTCCAATTTTGAGTCTCCTATATCACTTCTTTCATAGTCAAAATAGTACTTTTCTAAATCTCACTTCAAAACCTGACAATTTTTCTCATTTTTCCCTCCACCACCTCCTTTTCTTTCCTCCATATCTCCCTCCACACACCAAGCTGTGTACTGTGCTGGTGTGTGCAGGTGTGGAAAGGTTTCCAGCAGGTGTGTGTGTGTGTGTGTGTGTGTAAATGTGTTTTTTATTGTGTAAACTATATATTTTTTGAGTGTGTGTTTTTTGCGTTTTCCAGTGTTTGCAAAGGGTTGTTTGTGGTTTGCTGGTGTGTGCAGGTGTGGGAATGGTGTGTGCTGGTGTGCTGTGTGTTTGGTGAGTGTGGGGTGTGTGAAAGCGTGGTTTTTCTTACAATTTTGTCTCATAAACCTCAATTTTTCACTTGTTTTGGGCGGAAAATATTTGTCTTTTTAAAATCCTCCTATTACCACCACCACCACCACCACCACTGTCCAGCCACACCCACCACCACCACTACTGTCCAACCACACCCACAGCCACCACAAACAACCAACATTACCACATCAGATGCTCACAAAACCACACCATTTCACTACCACCACTAGTACTATTATAACCACCACCACCTCCTCCCAACAGGATCACCAGCCACCACCGGCCGTACTATGTAGGGATGGAACATGGCAACTACACTAGCTGGGATACACCTAGCCAACTGTGAGTATTGAAGGGTGTTTTAGGGTGTTTGAAGACTTTGAGGGTGTTTAAGGCTACTTTAGGGTGTTTTAAGGCTGTCTTAGGGTATTTTTAGGCTGTTTTAGATTGTTTAAGGCTATTTTAGGCTGTTTGAAGAATTTTATGATGTTTAAGGGAGTTTTAGGCTATTTTAAGGGTGTTTAAGGCTGTTTTAGTGTTTTTGAGGGCTATTTTAAGGCTATTTAAGGGTGTTTATGACTGTTTTTAACTATTTTAGGCTATTTTAGGGTGTTTTAAGGGTGTTTCAAGATATTTACAGTACATGTGCACACCATCGCTCCATCAGTGCTTCATCTACTCTCTTTGTGTGTTTTTTATGATTCAGTGACAAAGTGACTAACTGTTTTCAGGGACACTGGGTACGGTGGCTTGGGGGGAGGGACCGTGTGGCCTGAGGGGAGGGGTGGTGGCCAGCGGGCAGTGTGTTACTGACCAGTGTGGTGTAATGGTGTTGTCATTGTCACCCTTGAGGGATTCTGAGGGTGAGCTGGCTCTATTAGATGAATTACAGGATTCTGAGGACAATGAGAGTCAATCAGAAGGCCTCATTAGTGACTCACATGAGGAATATTTGCCAGAAAATGACAGTGAGGCCAGGAGCTCCCAGGAAGAAAGTGATGGAAGCAGTGAGGATGACAATTAAGGAGGTGGAAAGGATATATGTTGATTTCGAAGAGTGTATGGTTTAAAATGTGGACATGGAAGTGGCGAGGATGAGAATTAATGGAGATGGAAAGTATATATGTTGATTTAGAAGAGTGTATGGTTTTAAATGTGGACATGGAAGCAGCGAGGATAAGAATTAAGAGAGATGGAAAGCATAAATGTTGATTTAGAAGAGTGTACAGTTTTAAATTGGAACATAGAAGTGTGGAGGATGAGAATTAATGGAGATTGAAAGCATGTATGTTGATTTAGAAGAGTGTACAGTTTAAAATGTGTACATGGAAGTGTGGAGGAGGAGAATTAACGGAGATGGAAAGCATAAATGTTGATTTAGAAGAGTGTACAGTTTGAAATGTGGACATGGAAGTGTCGAGGATGAGAATTAAGAGAGATGGAAAGCATAGATGTTGATTCAGAAGAGTGTATGGTTTTAAATGTCAACATGGAAGCCGTGAGGATGACAATTAAGAGAGATGGAAAGCATAGATGTTGATTTAGAAGGGTGTATGGTTTTAAATGTCAACATGGAAGCCATGAGGATGACAATTAAGAGAGATGGAAAGCATATATGTTGATTTAGAAGGGTGTATGGTTTTAAATGTCAACATGGAAGCAGCAAGGATAAGAATTAAGGGAGATGGAAAGTATATATATTGATTTAGAAGAGTGTACAGTTTAAAATGTGGACATGGAAGCAGTGAGGATAAGAATTAAGGGAGATAGAAAGTTTATATGTTGATTTAGAAGAGTGTGCAGTTTTAAATGTGGACACAGAAGTGTGGAGGATGACAATTAAGAGAGATGGAAAGCATTTATGTTGATTTAGAAGAGTGTATGTTGATTTAGAAGAGTGTATGGTTTAAAATGAGGACATGGAAGTGTGGAGGATGACAATTAAGAGAGATGAAAGTATATATGTTGATTTAGAAGAGTGTACAGTTTTAAAATGTTGACATGGAAGTGTGAAGGATGAGGAGCAGCCAGGCAGCCCTGCACTGCATGCTTCCTCCATACTTTCTCTGTCTTATCTGATCCCTTTGCTGACCAGCGTCCCGGTACTGGTCCGGTACTGACTGCGGATTTTGTGGCTTTGATCCTGATGTACCAAGGAATGACATGAGTGGTTTGCACTGCTTTTAGCTCTTCATGTCAGACAAGGTGGTACAGTCGCTGTGTGTGTGACCAGTGTCCCGGCAGCCAAGTTTTTTTGTGGACATCCCAACAATAAATCACAAAAAGTTTATGGCAAAAAAGTGACTTCATGTCACAAGGGATGAAATGAATGTCTTCCTACGTCGGCACCCCCAACAGAACACTGTGCGGGGGGTGGGGGTTGTGCAATGCAGGAGTGGCAGAGTTGCTGGCAAAGGGTTCATGTTAGATGTGCCATTTTAAAAGGTTTTCACACGTAAATATCTCTTTTTTATTTTTTTATTGATTTTTTTTTTATTAGTACTCAGCATTTGGGTAATACATGCATTTCCATTGTGTTTTAATGGGCTAAAGGAGGCATTATGGGTATTTCCTATCTCAAAGCCCACCAACTATTTGACTGCTAGTGTTCTTATTGATTTAGTGATGATTACTCCTGCAATGTATCACTTGTGTCACTATGTATCTTGTATTATCACTTCACTTATTCACTTATTCTCTATGTGTCACTGTCAAGCACTTCACTTACTTACCCACTGCTTCAAGAACACTCTGAATTTATGGCCTCCGCACACTGAAACACTAAGGTCTCTCTCTCTCTCTCTCTCTCTCTCTCTCTCTCTCTCTCTCTCTCTCTCTCTCTCTCTCTCTCTCTCTCTCTCTCTCTCTCTCTCTCTCTCTCAGCAACTTATCACAAAACAATGTTATCAAATATTTCTATCAATTATTTCAATATCTAGTCTTTTTTCACTTTTGCTCTCTCTCTCTCTCTCTCTCTCTCTCTCTCTCTCTCTCTCTCTCTCTCTCTCTCTCTCTCTCTCTCTCTCTCTCTCTCTCTCTCTCTATGATATTAATCCAGTTTTATTTATTTCAGATTGTGTTAAGAATGTGGAGAAGATAGAACAAGGCAAGAGGAAGAGGAGAAGGAGTAGGAGGAAGAAGAAGGAAAAGGAGGAGGAGGAGGAGGAGGAGGAAGAAAGAAGAGGTGGAGGAAGATGAGAAGAGGAGAAGAAGAAAAGATTAAAAAAGAAAAGGTAAAATAATAGATATTGTCATTTTATAAAGTTTTTGTTATTTCAATCTCTCTCTCTCTCTCTCTCTCTCTCTCTCTCTCTCTCTCTCTCTCTCTCTCTCTCTCTCTCTCTCTCTCTCTCTCTCTCTCTCTCTCTCTCTCTCTCTCTCTCTCTCCTCCTCCTCCTCCTCCTCCTGTGCTACTACTATTACTGGGTCCCAGTGTGACCTGTGTGACCTCTGACCTTTGCAGGACTCCTTGGACTGAGAAAGCTCTAGGAGGAAATGATTGACGTGTTAAAGGAGATTGGATTGGATGGCAAAGATGTAAGAATGGTAAATAACCTATACTGGGAACAAAAAACAGCATTAAGAATAAAAGGTAAAAACACAGAATGGGTAGAGATACAGAGAGGAGTGTGGCAAGGCTGTGTACTCTCACCAGACACAGAATGGGTAGAGATACAGAGAGGAGTGTGGTAAGGCTGCGTACTCTCACCAGACTTGTTCTCGTATGGACAAAAATGTTTGGAGGAGATGGAAGAAATGGAGGGAATTTGCATTGGGGGAAGAAACACAAACAACATACATACATTATGCGGACGATACAGTTTTAGCGGCAGATTCCGAGCTAAAATTGCAAGCACTCATAGATAGTTTAACCCTTAACGTTCGGTGATTGTAGCGTGGCGTGCAGAGAGACGGGGATCGTTCCAGGAATCATGATTTTTCGGCGCTAAACGTTCGAATCTCTCCCCCTCACTGTTGGTCCTGGGGCAAATGGAAGTCTCTGGCATCTTTTCTCGCTCACCTCTGAGTCTGGAGACATATGTTCCCTCACAATAGGTCATCTTTTCCCATTTTGAGGCAACATCTAGCAATCCCCGTGACCCGGAGTTAGATTTCGGTACTCCGAGTGATGTTATGTCAGTTTTACTCGGTAATGACATTGAGGATAGTGGTGAAAATGAAGACAGTGATTTTTTTATTAAGACAGAAGAAAGTGAAGACTCCAGTAGTGATTCTGATAGTGATCTGGGAGACAGAGGCCAACCCTCAAAGCGACGTTCATAAACCTCCTCACATACTCTCCTCGAACAATGCGCTGGTGTGTGTCACCCATGGTTGCCTCTACAGGACTGTGCTTGTCGGCCAAGTCACGTCAGTCCCATTGCTAATAAGAGTTTCCACATTCCAATTATTATAGAAATCCACAATATTTGTAATATGTGGTTTATTTTTATTTTTTCTGTTTTGAACATCATTTCATCTGAGTTTGCATTTTCATGACATGAAAGTGCAAAAGTTCCTACTTTTACATCAAATTCATGTGCTCAAATGGAGAGAGAGAGAGAGAGAGAGAGAGAGAGAGAGAGAGAGAGAGAGAGTGGTGTTATCTGAGCTTGGGGGTTATTTCTTAGCGGCGGATTCTGCCATGAATTTTTTGACGTGCAATAACTTTGGTGTGAGAGGTGATGACATGTTGAAAACTACATCGTTGTACTCAGAATAACACAAAGAAATATGCTTTTATAAGGAAAAGAATATTTTTAGCATTTTTGACAGGTGTGATTTTTCCCCACTGTAACAGACGGAAAGTAAATCAATCCCCTGTACTTTAAGGGGTAAGAAAGATAATGACCAATATTAGCATGAATATAACACTAAGACAACGTATACTCAAGCGTTATGTATGGTCCACATTAACGTATGGCTCTGAGACATGGACGATAAAGAAAAACATGATCAAAAGGTTAGAAGCAGTAGAAATGTGGTTCATGCAAAGAATGCAGAGAATCCCTTGGAGTGCACGGATCACTAATGAAGGATTGAGAAGAGTAGTAATGGAAAAAACACCGGTGAAGAGTATCAGGAGGAGACACCTCAATTTTGTGGGCCATGTACTGAGAGGACATGGACTGGGGAGAGAATGCTTGTTGGGGAGAGTATAAGGAACCAGCGAAAGGAAGACAGAGGGTCAAGTTTATGGACACATTGGTGAAACACGTCGGTGAGGGCTGCACAACTGTGGATCGGGTTAGAGTGGCTCAAAACAGAGGAGGATGGTGTTCCATGGTCGCCGACGTCACGTGACAGGCACCTCGGTAAAGGTAAAGATAATGGGTTGGGTTAGCTTTGGTTATGCTGGGTTGTTTTGGGTTAGTTTGGGGTTGGGTTGGGTTATGTTGGGTTGTTCTGGGTTAACTTGGGTTGTTTTTGGGTTGGGTTGGGTTGAGTTAGGTTGGGTTATGCTGGGTTGTTCTGGGTTAACTGCTTGTTTTTGGGTTGGGTTGAGTTG
>NC_059265.1:5549325-5589325 GCF_017591435.1 Portunus trituberculatus
CTCTCTCTCTCTCTCTCTCTCTCTCTCTCTCTCTCTCTCTCTCTCTCTCTCTCTCTCTCTCTCTCTTCTAACGGTGTCACACAGTAATGGACATCGTATTTGTCATTAAATTAATTCATTTATTATTACACGTGTATATATATGTGTTGTATGTCTAAATATGGTAACGAGTGTGGCACCAAAGACGGGTGAGCTGACAGGATCACGCCACCCTACGTCACACGAGTCATGGAACTTTCCATAACCTATTTATTGCCATCGATAATTAATGGGTTGCATGTACATTATATTATATAAGTTATTTGCATACTTATCTCTTATGTAATGTATTTTAACATGTACTAATCTTATTCGTAGGTTAATTTTCCTTGCCTAATACATGTAATTAGATAGGGTTGCCATACGTCCAGATTTTTCCGGACATGTCCGGAATTCAGATAAAGAAATCTGCGTTATTCTAAGGGTACTACAATCTATTTCTCTACAATATTTACAAGACTTAAAATAGATAATATACAAGATGGTCAGCATGTAAATGGAGCACTATTCGTTTCACTTCACTAGCACTATTCACGCACTGCACTACACTGAGTGTCACGTCACAAAGAGTGTCAGAGGAGTTGGCAGTGTCTGTCTCCACTTATGTGCCATCAGTTTGACACTGTGTGTGTTCATCTCCTGGACGTGAGGCACCGCGGCCGTGAACAAGTTCCACATCCTGGAGACGCGTCCTGCGAAGGTGCGTTGATGCTGACACCCGTGGGATCGCGGCACCTCTACGGCGTCACCACCATTGAGCACCGTTCTCGTGCTCCGTGCGGTGACTCTTAGAGGATGACGCAGCCCTGCCAGATGTGGCACTCTTTGCACCTGTGCCTTATGGAACACTACGATCGCCGCCACGTCTCTGCGGTGTTCCAGTGAATCAAGGGAC
Organism: Portunus trituberculatus; assembly: GCF_017591435.1. Classification (NCBI taxonomy): domain Eukaryota; kingdom Metazoa; phylum Arthropoda; class Malacostraca; order Decapoda; family Portunidae; genus Portunus; species Portunus trituberculatus. The sequence goes on from NC_059265.1 coordinate 5,550,260, forward strand.
GCTCAGGCTCTGGGTGAGGTGGTAGTGCAGCATCTACTAGCCGTATGGCGCGGCGTTGGATGCTGTCCAGTCTCCTTCTGTGTGTGGCGGCACAGGACATCCAGGAGAGAGCTGCGTATTCAAGGTGGGGCCGCACCTGTGCCTTGTACAGCAGCAGTCTCCCTTCCTGTCGAGGAAACTGGCGATCCTTCTGAGAGCGGAGATCCTGTGAGAGGCTTTCTTGGCAATGGTTTTGACATGCCTGTCAAACCTCAGCCCTCGATCCACCTCCACTCCAAGTATCTTGACGTCATCTTGAGTGGGAGAGCAGCAGCGCCAAAAGACAACTTTCCTGCCATTGCTGCCATGGCGGCTGGGGACCGAGAGACAACCATTGCTTGTGTCTTCTCCGGCGCGAATGTCACTTGCCATCGAGCACCCCACTCCTTTATCACTCGTAGCTGCTGATTGATGGCCTCAGCAGCCCGCCCACTGTCCTGGCGTGGATAGGTATAGGAGAGGGTGCAGTCATCAGCATAGGCCATGACTCCTGGCAGTAGCTGGAGAAGATCATCCACGTAGATATTCCACAGGAGTGGGCCAAGAATTGAACCCTGTGGCACTGATGCCTCCACAGGCAGGGACTCAGATGTTTGCCCGTTGACAACCACCTTGAGGCTTCTGTCCTGCAGGTAATTTCCCAAGAGTCGTAGCAAGCCACCCTGGATGCCTTTAGCACGAAGCTTTTCTAGTAATCCGTTGTGCCATACTTTATCAAAAGCTCCTGCTATGTCCAAAGCAACCACTATAGTGTCCTTGCCGTCGTCGAGGGCGTCCTGCCAATGCCTGGTGAGAAGCATCATTAGGTCGGAGGTTGACCTTCCAGTCTCTCTCTCTCTCTCTCTCTCTCTCTCTCTCTCTTACCTGCGGCAGGCCACCAATGAATGTGGGGTCAGGATGGAAGGAGGTGGGGAGGACTGAGTTGTTTGTCCCCCCTCTTGGCACAGCTCTCTTAGTCTCTACCAGGCGGCCGTCAACCTTGTGTGGCCGAGCCTTCTGCACCGCGTCTACGTGCTTGGGACTGTCAAAGGTCACGAAGCCGAACCCTCGCGACCTGTAGTGTGTGGTGAGTGTGTCGGTTATGGGGTGGTGGTGGTGGTGGTGGTGGTGAGATAGAAATAGAAATAAAATGATGGATATATATATATATATATATATATATATATATATATATATATATATATATATATATATATATATAGAGAGAGAGAGAGAGAGAGAGAGAGAGAGAGAGAGAGAGAGAATTATCTATTATACTCAATTTCCCGTTAATGATACTTTTTTTTTTATCTTTATTCGTTGATTTACAGGCAGGGTTGACTTTGAGAGAGAGAGAGAGAGAGAGAGAGAGAGAGAGAGAGAGAGAGAGAGAGAGAGAGATTATCAATTTCCCGTTAATGATACTTTTTTTCATCTTCATTCGTTGATTTACAAGCAGGGTTGACTTGGAGAGAGAGAGAGAGAGAGAGAGAGAGAGAGAGAGAGAGAGAGAGAGAGATTTATTATCTATTATAATATATTTCCTTAAATTTCTGGGCACTCCACCCAGCAACTCTCTCTCTCTCTCTCTCTCTCTCTCTCTCTCTCTCTCTCTCTCTCTCTAGTAGTAGTAGTAGTAGTAGTAGTAGTAGTAGTAGTAGTAGTAGTAGTAATTACAATAATAATAATAATAATAATAATAATAATAATAATAATGATGATGATGATGATAATATGCAACATGTGAAATTATAATAACTATAATAACAATAGGTAATTAAAGCACTGTATTTACCTTGAGATCTGATCGGAAGCATAATAGCCGAGCCACCATATCCTTACAAGTCAGGAGACCGACTGGCCGGTTTTTTTTTTTTTTTTTTTTTTTTTTTTAGGTTTGTCAGCATCTGCTGACACGGGCTATGTAGAGTCCGTCAAGGTAGGGGCGGATAAGTACGAGGCTGTTAAAATAACAGTGGCGGTGGTGGGTACTTGGTGACAATGTGTGCGAGAAGGCACAAATTGTTACCAGCGTCCTCCCCAACTGGCCGGTGACGTTCAGAATCAAATACTTCTATGCACGCGGGATCAAGCGATGGACTCTCGTCCTTATGGACCGCTCGCACATACATGCACCATACTCCCACATTTTATATCTGAGCCCTCCATAAGGACGAGAATCCATCGCTTGTTGACGCGTACATCGTCCAGTCTGACAATGCGTACAGGTGTTAGACAAGTCCGGGATTCGGAAACTTCACCAGCCAGCCAGTTGGTTTCCTGACTTGAAAAGTTATTGGGAACTCGGCAGTCGTACTTCCGATCAGATCTCAAGTACAGACAGTACAGTGCTTCAATTACGTATAGTTATTATCATTATTAGAATTGCACGTGTTACATATTATTATTATTATTATTATTATTATTATTATTATTATTATTATTATTATTACTACTACTACTACTACTACTACTACTACTACTACTACTACTACTACTACTACTACTACTACTACTACTACTACGTCTAAAGTAGGCGCTCGCTGGACGCACGCTGGTCATCACGCAGGCACGCACACACACACACACACACACACACACACACACACACACACACACACACACACACACACACACTGTACTCTCATTTTTTTCAGGTTAATATTGTTGAGTGCCTTAACAAGCTGACTGGTCCATCTATCAACTGGAGACACACTCACAACCTTACCACCAGTTATCTCGTCTTCAATAACACTCAAATGTTCCCTCATTTCTATAGACGCTACACTGAACATCCTGGCTCTGTCATTTACTTCTACTAATCTAAACTGGGAATCTTCACACATCATCACATTAAAACAAAATAAACATTCCCTATGAAATGAGGCGTTTTCAGTATTCTCCGCCAGTTTTTCTCCTCCAACCCCCAGCTGGGTAACTCCTTCCATGCCAGCAGTATACGTAAGCTTTACATACATATATTGTCTTAGATAGGCTGGCTGTTTCTCTCACCAATTTCTCTTTTCTAACTGACTGCCCTCACCTTCATTCTCATCACCTGATTGTTGTGTCATTAGTGATTGTTGTTATTATAATAATAATAATAATTATTATTATTATTATTATTATTATTATTATTATTATTATTATTATTATTATTATTATTTTATTTATTGTATTACTACTACTATTACTACTACTACTATCATTATTATTTTATTTATTTATTTATTCAATATTATTTTAGTACTACTACTACTACTACTATTATATTATCACCATCATCATCATCATCATCATCGTATCATTATCATCATCACTACAATCACTTATTACTAGCAGTGTAATTATTCAAAGAAGCAGAGTTCACCAGCCCCACCCCTGCAGGTCATTAACCTGGTAACCTCCAAAGACCCTTGGTAATGTCAACAAAATGGTCTAACCGTGCACAAATCTCAAGGTAAAAATGTGTCCCAGTACTGAAGGGGTTAATTAAGAGGTAGTTTAATGGATCATCGGTCCTGCTTAACTGCCTGACTGGCTAATAATTGCACTAACTTCATCACCACTCTCGTTAATGGCCAGTCTTCACTATCTTAACCCCTTCGGCACCGGGACGTATTTTCATCTATAGTTTTAAGTGTGATTAGACGATTGCATTGACATTATGAAGGGTCTATGGAGGTCAGAGGTTTAATGGCCAGAGTCTTCACTATTTCAATCCCCACGTGAGTTTGTGAAGCTGTATAAAATCATCAAATAGTAACCAGATTGAGTACGGAAATGTGTAATGGTACTGAAAGGGTTAATCCCCACGTAAGTTTCTGAATCTGTATGAAATTGCCAAGTAGTAAGCATTTAGCATGAATATCGTAATGTCACGGTACTGAAAGGGTTAGCTATCCATTCACTCGTTTCAGGCACCACTAGTTAGCCTCCTAATTCCTTCACCTCCCTCCGTCTTATTCATTCTGCTAACTTATTACATTTCCGTCTTTACAACTCAATTCAACTCACGGTTCCTTAGAAAAGTCATCCGTTCATGGTACGTTTTTACTCTTCATATTTTTTTTTAATATTGATTCGTTGATTTGCACGCAGGGTTCACTTGGGGAGAGAGAGAGAGAGAGAGAGAGAGAGAGAGAGAGAGAGAGAGAGATTATCTATCATAATCAATTATCCGTTAATGATACGTTTTTTTTTTTTTTTTTTTTCGTTGATTTGCAGGCAGGGTTGACTTGGAGAGAGAGAGAGAGAGAGAGAGAGAGAGAGAGAGAGAGAGAGAGAGAGAGAGATTATTACCTATTATAATCAATTTCCCGTTAATGATACGTTTGTTTGTTTTTTTCTTTATTCGTTGATTTACAGGCAGGGTTCACATGGAGAGAGAGAGAGAGAGAGAGAGAGAGAGAGAGAGAGAGAGAATGATTATTACCTATTATAATCAATTTCCCATTAATGATACGTTTTTTTTTCTTTATTCGTTAATTTACAGGCAGGGTTCACTTAGAGAGAGAGAGAGAGAGAGAGAGAGAGAGAGAGAGATTATTATTACCTATTATAATCAATTTTCCGTTAATGATACGTTTTTTTTTTTTTATTCGTTGATTTACAGGCAGGGTTCACTTGGAGAGAGAGAGAGAGAGAGAGAGAGAGAGAGAGAGAGAGAGAGAGAGAGAGAGAGAGAGAGAATTATCTATCATAATCATTTACTGAGAAGGAAGCTTCAAAATGTTACAACAAAATAATAAAAAAAAATCCTGTATTATTATAAGTACTACACGGAAGGTAAGAATGATTGATAAAACAAATATATGCAATTGTGTGTGTTTAACGGTTGGTTTGGAAGGAGTTAATATTGAGCATGGCTAGTTCATATCCAGATGGTGGACCAGTCGTTAGATTCACCGGCAGCGTTTCATATGTTCGTTTGCGCTCAAATTGTTTTTCCTTATCGGCAGGTTGGGGGAAGGGGGACGAGAACGAAGCAGGGTCAATAGCTCAGAATGACAGCTATACCAGTTTAACTCCAGACATCACGCCCGCTACATCTCACCTCTCCAGTCACCACGCCACTACGCCACCACCGACCCCTCGAGTCTACGCAGCCCGGTGTCCGTCTGTGTCTTGTCGTCGGGCGTGACGTGCAGCAAAGGCGGTAACAGCAACGGGAAGTTTTATCTACGTGATGGAGGTTTTTCGTGCGGCGAGGTGACGTGCCGCTGCTGTGAGATTAGCGGACCACCCCACCCCTACAGCCACAGCACAGCACAGCCACAGCAGGTTGGAGGTTGGTGGTGTATGTAAATGAATAGTGTCGGTGTTGTGTGTGCGTTGACTTGCTGTGGTGATAGGAAGTTGTTAGTCAGTAAATTGAGGGTGGTTAGGAATGTTGACTGATAAAGGATAACAGGATATGTGTAGGATGTGCACTGTGTCTATTGGAAGGTTAACTATACGGTGTCTGTCTGCGTGACTATGTAGGATGTATTAGGAACTAACGGTACGTATGAGTGTTAAATTTACTTGGTTTAGTTGTCAATTAGGGGCGATGGTTCAGAATAGATTTTGGGTAATGACCGTGGCAATGAAGTGTTTTTGTGGTCATTGTAGTTGTGTAGGAAGAATTACGTTTAACCTCTTTCAGTACTGTGACGCATTTTCACCTTGAGGTGTGTGTACGATTAGATAATTCTATTGTTACAAAGCATGTATGGATGTCACAAGGTTAATGGCCTGTCTTCACTATTTTAATTCCTCGCGCTTGTATGAAATCACCAAATAGTGACAGAAGGAATATATGAAAACGCATCTTGGTGCTGAAGGGATTAAACGTGTCGCGTAACTATAGAACTCTAAGTTATATTTGAGGCTATAATGTTTCAGGTTAGTCATTGTGGTTCCCTCGTTATAGAATAGGTACCAGAATCGGCGAAAAGAATGAGTGGACAGGATTTCTTCACGTAACGAGGCTGGTGTTTCAAGGTACGTGCATTAGAGGCACGTGTTAGTATAACGGTAAGTGGGGATATAACCATGAAATTAGTTCTTGAAAGTGGTAGGCAGGCCTAAATCGTTAAGAGGTTCACGAGTGACGGTGGGGGTTTTTGTGAGTTTGTGAAGCTGTATAAAATCATCAAATAGTAACCAGAATGAGTACGGGAATGTGTAATGGTACTGAAAGGGTTAATCCCCACGTAAGTTTCTGAATCTGTATAAAATTGCCAAGTAGTAAGCATATAGCATGAATATCGTAATGTCACGGTACTGAAAGGGTTAGCTATCCATTCACTCGTTTCAGGCAGCACTAGTTAGCCTCCTAGAGAGAGAGAGAGAGAGAGAGAGAGAGAGAGAGAGAGAGAGATTATCTATCATCATTTACTAAGAAGGAAGCTTCAAAATGTTACAACAAAATAATAATAAAAAAATCCTGTATTATTATAAGTACTACATGTATTATTATAAGTACTACACGGAAGGTAAGAATGATTGATAAATATATGCAGTTGTGTGTGTTTAACGGTTGGTTTGGAAGGAGTTAATATTGAGTGTGGCTAGTTTATATCCAGATGGTGGACCAGTGGTTAGATTCACCGGCAGCGTTTCATATGTTCGTTTGCCCTCAAATTGTTTTTCCCTTATCGGCAGGTTGGGGATGGGGGAGAACGAGAACGAAGCAAGGTCATTAGCTCAATGGCAGCTAGATCAGTATAACTCCAGACATCACGCCACCACCGACCCCTCGAGTGTACGAGTGATTGGGAGGAATGAAAGTGAGCGTGAATGGAGGCAAGAGGAGGCAGAGTGGAAACTGAATGCAGTGTGATAAGAGACAGAAGGGATGAATAAGTGGAGTGTGTGACCGAGTTAGGGCACTATGAAGACGTGTAAGGAATGGTGGTGGTGGTGGAGAAACTAAGTTGAGACGAGTGAAAGGGTTTCAGCCAGTTTTAGGACGGACAGAGGAGGAAATGGTGTTAGTGAGTTAGGGCTTATTATGGATGAAATGAAGACGTGAAGGGAAAGTGTGGTGTTGAAAATGTGTAGAGACGAGTGAAAGGCAGTGAAGGTGTGTTTAGGGCAATGTTGCGTTAGATGTAGGGATAATTAGTAAACAAGGTATTGCTGTTTTGTTAATTTTGTCCATTACAGGAGTTGACTATCCGAAGGCCTGACTCGCAGCGGCAATGAGCCTCGTGTACCTTGCATTACCTACGCCACCGCCGCAAGATGAGGGAAGAAGAGCTGTTTGGTAACCATATTAGGGCCCATATCACCCCCCGAAGCTCATCATGGGTGTAACCACCTAGAACCTGGGTATCATGGTGACACGTAGGTAACTTTAAACCACTCGACAAATGGCATTGTTTTAAGGCTCACCACCTTATTCACTACGCCACCGCCTAGTGTGGCATGGTAACAGTGTGGCCTGGTACATGTGAAGGTAATCGGTTAATTTTTTTGTCCATTACAGGAGTTGGTGATCCAAAAGCCGCCCCACAGCCGCTACTGCTACTCGGAGGGTTTCTGCCTTGCATCGGGCCTTCACTGCCGGCCCGCTAACACGTGCCGCCGTCGCCGCTACTGACAGGGATTTCGCCTCGCTGCGGCCTGGCAAACACCTTCTACGTCGCCGCTATTGACACTGAGGGACTTCGCCTCGCAGCGGCCTGGCAAACACCTGCTACATCACCACTACCGCTGCCGCCGCCGTCCAGTGAGAGATTCATCTCTGACATCCTGCCATTCAACGCCTGCTGCCACCACCACCACCTCCTTATGGTTCTGTCACTGTACTGAAGCTGTTGTCATGATTGAATAATAAATTGTGAAGAAATCTTTATGGTTTTGGTGAATTTCCTTTCCTGGGAAATATTTGTGGGTGGTTTCAGTGAGTAGTAACCTCAGGCTGGCTTAGGTCACACTACCTGACCCAATATTGCCTCCATTAACCACTCACTCTAAACAATAAATAGCCAGAAAAAAAAAAAAAAAAACGCGATAATTTCACTTTTTTATCATAAGCAGACAAGACAAAATAAATTGAGAAAATATTCTGCAAGTGGGGAAAAAAAAAAAGCAAGATAAATAAAATGAAAAATGGTCCAAAATTATATATATAAAAAAAAAAAAAAAAACGGCAAAAAATGGTGATGGATTTTTAAATACTGCAGGCCAGAAAACAGCAAAAAATGGTCACTGGCAAAAACAAAACAAAACGGCCTAAAACTGCAAAAAATGGTCAAAAACTAAAACAAAACGCGCCCTAAAACTGCAAAAAATGGTCAAAAACTGGCAAAAACAAAACAAAACCAGGCTTAAACTGCAAAAAATGGTCAAAAACTGGCAAAAACAAAACAAAACAGGCCCTAAAACTGCAAAAAATGGTCAAAAACTGGCAAAAACCCAAAACGGGCCCTAAAAATGTACTTAAGTCGAAAATACTCGAAAGAGTCTCCGGAGATAAGGCAGATCCATATTGGAGTTAAAATTAAATGCAAGAGTCTCCCTAGAAGACTTTTATTCAACAATTCTTTACATTATTAGTCTACAAATATTTTTTACTAAAAAAAAAAAAAAAAAAAAAAACACATACAAAGAATACAGTGAAAAGTCTACACAAATTTTCAACTTAGTATAAAAACAGTGAGGAAAATCTATACAGAAAACTCTACACAAAGTATAAAAACAGTGAGCAAAATCTATACAGAAAACTCTACACAAATTTTCAACTTAATAAAAAAAATAAAAATGAACTTAGTATAAAAACAATGAGTAAATTCTATACAGTGAAAAAGTCCACAATAATTTTCAACTTAATATAAAACAAACATTTACAACAATTTACAATATAAAACAGACATTTACAACATAATATAAAACAAACATTTACAACAATTTACAATATAAAAGACATTTACAACAATTTACAACCTAACAAAAAAATCTGCACAAATTTTCAACAATTTTAAAACAATTTTCAACTTCACAAAATGTTTTCAAACAGTTCTTTCATGTTAACAAATATTCAAAGATAAAAATGTTTAGTTTTGAAGAGACAGTCTTACAAACAAACTGTTTCAACAATCAGAGAGAGAGGATAACGGAGAGAGAGAGAGAGAGAGAGAGAGAGAGAGAGAGAGAGAGAGAGAGAGAGAGAGAGAGAGAGAGAGAGAGAGAGAGAGAGAGAGAGAGAGAGAGAGAGAGAGAGAGAGAGAGAGAGAGAGAGAGAGAGAGAGAGAGAGAGAGAGAGAGAGAGAGAGAGAGAGAGAGAGAGAGAGAGAGAGAGAGAGAGAGAGAGAGAGAGAGAGAGAGAGAGAGAGAGAGAGAGAGAGAGAGAGAGAGAGAGAGAGAGAGAGAGAGAGAGAGAGAGAGAGAGAGAGAGAGAGAGAGAGAGAGAGAGAGAGAGAGAGAGAGAGAGAGAGAGAGAGAGAGAGAGAGAGAGAGAGAGAGAGAGAGAGAGAGAGAGAGAGAGAGAGAGAGAGAGAGAGAGAGAGAGAGAGAGAGAGAGAGAGAGAGAGAGAGAGAGAGAGAGAGAGAGAGAGAGAGAGAGAGAGAGAGAGAGAGAGAGAGAAAGAGAGAGAGAGAGAGAAAAACAAAACAAATAGTAATAATATACATGAAAACAATACATTTTTAAAACAACATACACACATTAATCTTGTGCCCTCCACACATCCTTGCTAATATCAATGAAATGGTCTAATGGTACAAAAATCTCAAGGTAAAAATTTGTCCTAGTACTGAAGGGGTTAAAATAGTGAAGACTGTGGTCATTAATCTTCTGACCACCATAGACCCTTGCTAATGTCAATGAAATGGTCTAATGGTACACAAATCTCAAGATAAAAATGTGTCCCAGTACTGAAGGGGTTAAAGACCATTCATAGAAGCAATCTGCAGACTAAGATACACTCTTGATACACTCCTGACACCCTGACACACCCTCACCTCACTCACAAACACCTAAAAACTTAACAAACCCTTTCAAAAACCACAAAAAAGTGATTAACCTGCACAAACACACCTACACAGCACACTCTAAGGGTAAGTTCACACTACAAGCAGAGCGGAGCAGAGTGGTTGCTAGCGGCAATAATTTTGACATAGTTTTGGACATATTTTTGTGGGTGGGCAGCCAGCGGCCCTCCACGACTCCACCCATGGCCAAGAAGGTGTCCACCAGTGTGAGCCTTTATTGGTGACCTCAAAATGACAACCACTGACTAGACTGTGCATAGTTCTGGTACAATTTGACACTGTATTAGTAGTCTGTTGAGAAAAGTTAATTAGGTGATATTCTGAATTTCTGGTCCTATACATAAAACAAAAACACACTTCTTTTTTTTCTACAGCTGTTCCATCCCTTGAGGAAAAACGAAAGGAAGAAGAGGAAAGAAAGAGAGAGAGAAAAAGAGAGAAGGAAGCAATATTCTGGTCCTATACATGAAAGGGAAACACATGCTCTTCTTTTTTTTTCTACAGCTGTTCCATCCCTTGAGGAAAAATGAAAGGAAAAAGAGGAAAGAAAGAAAGAGAGAGAGAGACAAGAAGAGAGGAGAAGGAAGTGATATTCTGGTTCTTTACATGAAAGGAAAACACAAACTTTTCTTTTTTCCACACCTGTTCCATCCCTTGAGGAAAAATGAAAGGAAAAAGAAGAAACATAAAAGAAAGAAGGAAGAGAGAAAAAGAAAGGAAAAGGAAGTGATACTCAGGAACTAAACATGAAAGGAAATCACAAATTCTTTTCTTCTTCCACACCTGTTCCATCCCTTGAGGAAAATTGAAAGGAAAAAGAGAAAACAAAAGAAAGGAGGAAGAGAGAGAGAAAGAAAGAAAAAACCACACTGTAAAGATCAATGAGCCACACACACACAAATTTGAAGGGATGACATATGAGGAGAGACTAAATGCTATGGATCCACCAACCATGGAGCAGAGAAGGGAGAGAGGGGATCTGATACAAGTTTATAAATTGATCAACGGAATGGATCAAGTGGATAAAGAGAAACTGATCCCGGGAGAAGAATATGACACTAGAAGCACAAGATCGCATAGCAAAAATTTGAGAAAGGGAAGATGTCTGAGAGATGTTAAAAAAATATAGTTTCCCACAAAGATGTGTTGAGACTTGGAACAGTTTGAGTGAAGAAGTGGTGTCAGCAACGAGTGTGCACAGTTTTAAAGAAAAATTGGATAGGTGTAGATATGGAGATGGGGCCACACCAGCATAAAGCCCAGGCCCAGTAAAACTGCAACTAGGTAAATACAACTAGGTAAATACACACACACACACACAACTTTACCAACAAAATTTCACGTTCCTTTATAAATTATCACATTTTTTGTCATCCTTCCAGATAAACACTGAGGAGTTTGACACTATTTATTTATTCATTATTATTATTATTTCTTTTTCATCATATTATTGCCAAACGACCTGCTCTGTGGCTAAGAGGACACCCAGAATTCTTGTGTAAGTCACCCTGCTCTGCTTACTGAGTGAACACCTAACCGGACCGCTCTGCTTGTAGTGTGAACATACCCTTACACACACACACACACACACTCCACCGAACCTTAACCCATCTTGCCCACTCCTACACAAACACAAACACAAACACACACACACACACACCACCAAACCTTAATCCATCTTGCCCACTCCCACACAAACACACACACACACACACAAAATCCACCCAAAAAACTTTCAAAAAACACTTTCCAAACACACACACACACACACACACACACACACACACACACACACACACACACACACACACACACACTCACACAACCTTAATCCATCTTGCCCACTCCCACACACACACACACACACACACACACACACACACACACACACACACAAACACACACACACACACACACACACACACACACACACACACACACACACACACACACACACACTCCACCAAACCATAATCCATCTTGCCCACTCCCACAGAAACACACACACACACACACACACTGCCACACAGCCTCACCTCACTTCAAAACACAAAAAATCTTCACATAAAATATAAATTCACAGTATAAAACAAACTTATTTCAAAATCCACCCCAAAAAAACACTTTCCAAATACACACACACACACACACACATTTCTAGCACCTTGCCACAAAAATTCAGTATTTTTATGAGACCTTCCAAGACAGTGGTTCCCAAACTGGGGGTGAATCATCCCTTGGAAGCAGCTTAACAATTTTTGGGGGAGTACTGGAGGTGACAGAAAAAATAAATAAATAAATAAGAATTCTGAAAAATGAAGAAAACCTTGCAGTGCCTCCCATTACAATTACTGTTAACTTAGTCTTAGTGGGCAAAGTTGTAACATAAATAATTATTCTGTGTAAGGGGTAATGTGGTTGGTTAGTGTGACTTGTTAACCCCTTCAGTACTGGGACACATTTTACCTAGAGATCTGTGTACCATTAGACCATTTTATTCACTTTAAGAAGTGTCTATGGAGGGCACAAGATTAAAGGCCACAGTCTTCACTATCTTAACCCCTTCAGTACTGGGGGACAATTATACCTCAAGATTTGTGCACCATTAGACCATATCATTGACATTAGCAAGGGTCTATGGAGGTCACAAGGTTAATGGACACAGTCTTCACTTTCTTAACCCTTTCAGTATTGGGACACATTTTTACCTTGACATTTGTGTACCATTGGACCATTTTGTTGACATTAGGAAGGGTCTATGAAGGTGACGAGGTTAATGGCCACAGTCTTCACTATTTTAAACCCTTCAGTACTGGGACACCTTTTTATCCTCAGATCTGTGTACCATTAGACCATTTTATTGACATTAGGAAAGGTTCATAAACATCAGAAGATTAATGGTCATCATCTTCACTATTCTAACCACTTCAGTACAGGGACACATTTTTACCTTGAGATTTGCATACCATTAGACCATTTTATTGACATTAGGAAAGGTTTATAGACATCAGAAGGTTAATGGTCACAGTCTTCACTATTTTAACCCCTTCAGTACTGGGATACCTTTTTACCCTGAGATCTGTGTACCATTAGACCATTTTATTGACTTTAGGAAAGGTTTATAAAGGGCAGAAGAATAATGGCCACAGTCTTCACTATTTTAACCCCTTCAGTACTGGGACACATTTTTACCTTGACATTTGTGTACCATTAGACCATTTTATTGACATTAGGAAAGGTTTATAGAGGGCAGAAGAATAATGGCCACAGTCTTCACTATTTTATCCTCTTCAATACTGGGACACCTTGAGATCTGTGTACCATTAGACCATTTTATTGACATTAGGAAAGATCTATAGACATCAGAAGACTAATGGCCACAGTCTTCACTATTTTAACCCCTTCAGTACTGGGACACATTTTTACCTTGACATTTGTGTACCATTAGACCATTTTATTGACATCAGCAAGGGTCTATGGAGGTGACAAGATTAATGGCCACAGTCTTCACTATTTTAACCCCTTCAGTACTAGGAGACATTTTTACCTTGAGATTTGAGTACCATTAGACCATTTTATTGACATTAGGAAAGGTTTATAGACATCAGAAGATTAATGGCCAATATCTTCACCCTAAAAACATGCCAAATGGTCTTAAAATACCATAAAACATGCCAAACTCTCTTAGAATGCCCTGAAAAACATGCCAAACTTGTCTTAAAATGTCCTTTAAAAAAAAAACATTCCAAACTGCTTATCCATCCTAACTGTTCTTCATGACTCCAGGTGTTGTCTTGTACTCTGGGTGTTGCTGATGGCTGTAGATGTTGTAGAAGGCTTGTGTTGCATTGTGGCTTGTCTTGGCTTGCTTGGTGGTGCAGTGTCTCTCCTTGGCAGCATTCAGGGACTATTGGCTTGACTTTCCTGTAATGATAGGTTTACATTGAGTCACCTTCACTATTTTGTAAACTGAACTGAACGCAACTCAACCCAACCTAACAGAACTCAACCTAACTTAACTAAACTGAACAGAAATTAACCTAACCCAAAACAACCCAGCTCAACCCAACCCAACCCAACCAAAGTAAACCCAAAACAACCCATCATAACCCAACCCAACTCAACCCAACCCAAAAAACAAGCAGTTAACCCAGAACAACCCAGCATAACCCAACCCAACCCAACCCAAAAACAACCCAAGTTAACCCAGAACAACCCAACATAACCCAACCCAACCCCAAACTAACCCAAAACAACCCAGCATAACCAAAGCTAACCCAACCCAACCCTTTATCTTTACCTTTACCGAGGTGCCTGTCACGTGACGTCGGCGACCATGGAACACCATCCTCCTCTGTTTTGAGCCACTCTAACCCGATCCACAGTTGTGCAGCCCTCACCGACGTGTTTCACCAATGTGTCCATAAACTTGACCCTCTGTCTTCCTTTCGCTGGTTCCTTATACTCTCCCCAACAAGCATTCTCTCCCACAGTCCATGTCCTCTCAGTACATGGCCCACAAAATTGAGGTGTCTCCTCCTGATACTCTTCACCGGTGTTTTTTCCATTACTACTCTTCTCAATCCTTCATTAGTGATCCGTGCACTCCAAGGGATTCTCAGCATTCTTTGCATGAACCACATTTCTACTGCTTCTAACCTTTTGATCATGTTCTTCTTTATCGTCCATGTCTCAGAGCCATACGTTAATGTGGACCATACATAACGCTTGAGTATACGTTGTCTTAGTGTTATATTCATGCTAATATTGGTCATTATCTTTCTTACCCCTTAAAGTACAGGGGATTGATTTACTTTCCGTCTGTTACAGTGGGGAAAAATCACACCTGTCAAAAATGCTAAAAATATTCTTTTCCTCATAAAAGCATATTTCTTTGTGTTATTCTGAGTACAACGATATAGTTTTCAACATGTCATCACCTCTCACACCAAAGTTATTGCACGTCAAAAAATTCATGGCAGAATCCGCCGCTAAGAAATACCCCCCAAGCTCAGATAACACCACGCTCTCTCTCTCTCTCTCTCTCTCTCTCTCTCCATTTGAGCACATGAATTTGATGTAAAAGTAGGAACTTTTGCACTTTCATGTCATGAAAATGTGAACTCAGATGAAATGATGTTCAAAACAGAAAAATAAAAATAAACCACATATTACAAATATTGTGGATTTTATAATAATTGGAATGTGGAAACTCTTATTGGCAATGGGACTGACGTGACTTGGCCGACAAGCACAGTCCTGTAGAGGCAACCATGGGTGACACACACCAGCGCATTGTTCGAGGAGAGTATGTGAGGAGGTTTATGAACGTCGCTTTGAGGGTTGGCCTCTGTCTCCCAGATCACTATCAGAATCACTACTGGAGTCTTCACTTTCTTCTGTCTTAATAAAAAAATCACTGTCTTCATTTTCACCACTATCCTCAATGTCATTACCGAGTAAAACTGACATAACATCACTCGGAGTACCGAAATCTAACTCCGGGTCACGGGGATTGCTAGATGTTGCCTCAAAATGGGAAAAGATGACCTATGTGAGGGAACATATGTCTCCAGGCTCAGAGGTGAGCGAGAAAAGATGCCAGAGACTTCCACTTGCCCCAGGACCAACAGTGAGGGGGAGAGATTCAAACGTTTAGCGCCGAAAAATCATGATTCCTGGAACGATCCCCGCCTCTCTGCACGCCACGCTACAATCACCGAACGTTAAGGGTTAAACTATCTATGAGTGCTTGCAATTTTAGCTCGGAATCTGCCGCTAAAACTGTATCGTCCGCATAATGTATGTATGTTGTTTGTGTTTCTTCCCCCAATGCAAATTCCCTCCATTTCTTCCATCTCCTCCAAACATTTTTGTCCATACGAGAACAAGTCTGGTGAGAGTACGCAGCCTTACCACACTCCTCTCTGTATCTCTACCCATTCTGTGTCTGGTGAGAGTACACAGCCTTGCCACACTCCTCTCTGTATCTCTACCCATTCTGTGTTTTTACCTTTTATTCTTAATGCTGTTTTTTGTTCCCAGTATAGGTTATTTACCATTCTTACATCTTTGCCATCCAATCCAATCTCCTTTAACACGTCAATCATTTCCTCCTGTCTAATCGTCTCAAAGGCTTTCTCAAAGAGAGAGAGAGAGAGAGAGAGAGAGAGAGAGAGAGAGAGAGAGAGAGAGAGAGAGAGAGAGAGAGATTGAAATAACAAAAACTTTATAAAATGACAATATCTATTATTTTACCTTTTCTTTTTTAATCTTTTCTTCTTCTCCTCTTCTCATCTTCCTCCACCTCTTCTTTCTTCCTCCTCCTCCTCCTCCTCCTCCTTTTCCTTCTTCTTCCTCCTACTCCTTCTCCTCTTCCTCTTGCCTTGTTCTATCTTCTCCACATTCTTAACACAATCTGAAATAAATAAAACTGGATTAATATCATAGAGAGAGAGAGAGAGAGAGAGAGAGAGAGAGAGAGAGAGAGAGAGAGAGAGAGAGAGAGAGAGAGAGAGAGAGAGTTGCAAAAGTGAAAAAAAAGACTAGATATTGAAATAATTGATAGAAATATTTGATAACATTGTTTTGTGATAAGTTGCTGAGAGAGAGAGAGAGAGAGAGAGAGAGAGAGAGAGAGAGAGAGAGAGAGAGAGAGAGAGAGAGAGAGAGAGAGAGAGAGAGAGAGAGAGAGAGAGAGAGAGAGAGAGACCTTAGTGTTTCAGTGTGCGGAGGCCATAAATTCAGAGTGTTCTTGAAGCAGTGGGTAAGTAAGTGAAGTGCTTGACAGTGACACATAGAGAATAAGTGAATAAGTGAAGTGATAATACAAGATACATAGTGACACAAGTGATACATTGCAGGAGTAATCATCACTAAATCAATAAGAACACTAGCAGTCAAATAGTTGGTGGGCTTTGAGATAGGAAATACCCATAATGCCTCCTTTAGCCCATTAAAACACAATGGAAATGCATGTATTACCCAAATGCTGAGTACTAATAAAAAAAAAATCAATAAAAAATTAAAAAAGAGATATTTACGTGTGAAAACCTTTTAAAATGGCACATCTAACATGAACCCTTTGCCAGCAACTCTGCCACTCCTGCATTGCACAACCCCCACCCCCCGCACAGTGTTCTGTTGGGGGTGCCGACGTAGGAAGACATTCATTTCATCCCTTGTGACATGAAGTCACTTTTTTGCCATAAACTTTTTGTGATTTATTGTTGGGATGTCCACAAAAAAACTTGGCTGCCGGGACACTGGTCCACACACACAGCGACTGTACCACCTTGTCTGACATGAAGAGCTAAAAGCAGTGCAAACCACTCATGTCATTCCTTGGTACATCAGGATCAAAGCCACAAAAATCCGCAGTCAGTACCGGACCAGTACCGGGACGCTGGTCAGCAAAGGGATCAGATAAGACAGAGAAAGTATGGAGGGAAGCATGCAGTGCAGGGCTGCCTGGCTGCTCCTCATCCTTCACACTTCCATGTCAACATTTTAAAACTGTACACTCTTCTAAATCAACATATATACTTTCATCTCTCTTAATTGTCATCCTCCACACTTCCATGTCCTCATTTTAAACCATACACTCTTCTAAATCAACATAAATGCTTTCCATCTCTCTTAATTGTCATCCTCCACACTTCTGTGTCCACATTTAAAACTGCACACTCTTCTAAATCAACATATAAACTTTCTATCTCCCTTAATTCTTATCCTCACTGCTTCCATGTCCACATTTTAAACTGTACACTCTTCTAAATCAATATATATACTTTCCATCTCCCTTAATTCTTATCCTTGCTGCTTCCATGTTGACATTTAAAACCATACACCCTTCTAAATCAACATATATGCTTTCCATCTCTCTTAATTGTCATCCTCATGGCTTCCATGTTGACATTTAAAACCATACACCCTTCTAAATCAACATCTATGCTTTCCATCTCTCTTAATTGTCATCCTCACGGCTTCCATGTTGACATTTAAAACCATACACTCTTCTGAATCAACATCTATGCTTTCCATCTCTCTTAATTCTCATCCTCGACACTTCCATGTCCACATTTCAAACTGTACACTCTTCTAAATCAACATTTATGCTTTCCATCTCCGTTAATTCTCCTCCTCCACACTTCCATGTACACATTTTAAACTGTACACTCTTCTAAATCAACATACATGCTTTCAATCTCCATTAATTCTCATCCTCCACACTTCTATGTTCCAATTTAAAACTGTACACTCTTCTAAATCAACATTTATGCTTTCCATCTCTCTTAATTCTTATCCTCGCTGCTTCCATGTCCACATTTAAAACCATACACTCTTCTAAATCAACATATATACTTTCCATCTCCATTAATTCTCATCCTCGCCACTTCCATGTCCACATTTTAAACCATACACTCTTCGAAATCAACATATATCCTTTCCACCTCCCTTAATTGTCATCCTCACTGCTTCCATCACTTTCTTCCTGGGAGCTCCTGGCCTCACTGTCATTTTCTGGCAAATATTCCTCATGTGAGTCACTAATGAGGCCTTCTGATTGACTCTCATTGTCCTCAGAATCCTGTAATTCATCTAATAGAGCCAGCTCACCCTCAGAATCCCTCAAGGGTGACAATGACAACACCATTACACCACACTGGTCAGTAACACACTGCCCGCTGGCCACCACCCCTCCCCTCAGGCCACACGGTCCCTCCCCCCAAGCCACCGTACCCAGTGTCCCTGAAAACAGTTAGTCACTTTGTCACTGAATCATAAAAAACACACAAAGAGAGTAGATGAAGCACTGATGGAGCGATGGTGTGCACATGTACTGTAAATATCTTGAAACACCCTTAAAACACCCTAAAATAGCCTAAAATAGTTAAAAAACAGTCATAAACACCCTTAAATAGCCTTAAAATAGCCCTCAAAAACACTAAAACAGCCTTAAACACCCTTAAAATAGCCTAAAACTCCCTTAAACATCATAAAATTCTTCAAACAGCCTAAAATAGCCTTAAACAATCTAAAACAGCCTAAAAATACCCTAAGACAGCCTTAAAACACCCTAAAGTAGCCTTAAACACCCTCAAAGTCTTCAAACACCCTAAAACACCCTTCAATACTCACAGTTGGCTAGGTGTATCCCAGCTAGTGTAGTTGCCATGTTCCATCCCTACATAGTACGGCCGGTGGTGGCTGGTGATCCTGTTGGGAGGAGGTGGTGGTGGTTATAATAGTACTAGTGGTGGTAGTGAAATGGTGTGGTTTTGTGAGCATCTGATGTGGTAATGTTGGTTGTTTGTGGTGGCTGTGGGTGTGGTTGGACAGTAGTGGTGGTGGTGGGTGTGGTTGGACAGTGGTGGTGGGTGTGGTTGGACAGTAGTGGTGGTGGTGGTGGTGGTAATAGGAGGATTTTAAAAAGACAAATATTTTCCGCCCAAAACAAGTGAAAAAATTGAGGTTTATGAGACAAAATTGTAAGAAAAACCACGCTTTCACACACCCCACACTCACCAAACACACAGCACACCAGCACACACCATTCCCACACCTGCACACACCAGCAAACCACAAACAACCCTTTGCAAACACTGGAAAACGCAAAAAACACACACTCAAAAAATATATAGTTTACACAATAAAAAACACATTTACACACACACCACACACACCACACCTGCGGAAACCTTTCCCACACCCGCACACACCAGCACAGTACACAGCTTGGTGTGTGGAGGGAGATATGGAGGAAAGAAAAGGAGGTGGTGGAGGGAAAAATGAGAAAAATTGTCAGGTTTTGAAGTGAGATTTAGAAAAGTACTATTTTGACTATGAAAGAAGTGATATAGGAGACTCAAAATTGGAGGGAAGGTGGAGGAAACAGTCTACTGAAGGAAAAGCCTGGAGGTAACCTGTGGAGGAAACAAGACAAATATTACCTAACCAAAATGCACCCAAAATTACCTAAAAATATTGCATCAAGCAACAAAACACGCACACACACACACACACACACACACACCTGGACTCCACAAACAACCCTTAAATCACACCTGGAAAACGCCCACAATAAGTTTACCCTAACCAAACCACACCAAAAAAAATAAACATTATACATAGGTAACTATAGCTGACATTACAAAAACGTACAAAAAACACACTTACACACCCACCATACTCACAGCACACCTGCGGACACCTCTCCCACACCCACACACACTCACCTCTCCCTTTGGAACTTGGTGAGTAGAGTATTTGTGGAGTTTTGCCGCAGAGAGGAGACAGGCAGCAAGTCAACACCAGCGGCTCTCCAAGGACCCATTGTGACATTGTGGCAAGCCATGGTGCACCTCTGGAATAGTGGTAGTAATATTATAAATGAGGCGTGACAAGGCGTAGGAAAGGAGAAAAACTGAATAAAGGCCAACACAGAAAGGGCCGATGTGGGAGGCGCGAGGCAGGGTGAAGGACACTGCCTACCACACAATAACACCACCATATCTCACTAACCGCTTCAACTATCAAACTATCACGCATATGGGAGGTGTATGGATCCACAAACTATCTACGGAGGCAATATGGGGGCGTGACAAGGCGTAGTAAATAAGAAAAACTGAAAATAGTTAACACAGAGAGGGCCGATGTGGAAGGCAGGATGGCGGACACTGCCTAACACAAGAACACCACCATATCTCAGTAACCGCTTCAACTATCAAACTATCCCGCGCATGGGAGGTGTATGGGTGCATAAGCTATCTATGGAGGCAATATGGGGGCGTGACAAGGCGTAGGAGGGCAGGAATCACCACTACAAATATGAAGCAACAAAACCCAAAAGTTTGCTTATAAAGACGCACTTATTTTCACTTTACCAGACTTTTTCCACCTTAATTGGCACGTCTCACTAACTCTACATACTTTAGATAATAAGCATGTACACGCACACACTTGGGAATAACTCACCTGCTCCACAAATGTTCAAAAACTGTCAATGTCTACCCTACGAACTAACAATGGCGAATTTCCTTCTTCTTCCCCTAAGCAAAATGTCGACATCATTGTATACACTTCCTCTATCACTCAAACTTCTTATAAGACTCAAAATAACATTGAGATAAAATAAATAAAATATGAAATGGTAAAGAAAAATGAAAATAATACGAGTATTATATTCCCAATACCGAAATGGGGGTGTTGGGGTCATTCACAAATCTTGCTAAAAAAACACATTTCGCCGTAATGATTGAAATATTTCTACTTAATTAGTGAAGTTGGCACTGTTCTGATATCTGATTTGTTATTAGTAAAGTAAACTAATTTCTAAACTACAATAGAATCGAGTCCAGCTGTGTTTTGGTTTACCGAAAAAATAACGTTAAAATCACTGCAAGGAATATAACGTTTTTTTTATTACCACGCCTAGGATTGTTTTGGTGCTTGATATAACACTTAAAAGATATGAAAAACATGATTCAAGTAACAATATTCCATAAAGTTTAGTCTACCTATTTGTATTTTCAAATTCAAAATTTTTAATGGTAACAAAATAGAAAACAAAAATCTTTATATGACAAAGAATCTGTGTTTTCTTTATTCGGCTGGAAAGCGAAAATTTTTGTTATTCAGAAAATGTAATATAACGTAGTTTGGGTGAGCTTTCCATCTCGACATTGTGGTGTGTTTGTCACCCGTTAATTGGACACAAACACCTTCCTTTCCATTGCTTTGAATAAAAAAAACACCCGGTAGGAATATTATATTTTGATTATAAGTTACACTATTTATCGCGTCTAAAAGTGTAGTGTATATCAGTCTGGGAGCCGTTTTTCTTGTGTTGATTTTTAAAATGAATTATCTACGTAAATATTGAACCCATGGGGGGGCGCCTCACCCCTGCCTTCCCCATGGACAGTCCAGCAATGTCTGCCTCCACTCCCCCTGTGTTTCCAGACCCAGAGAGTGAAGCAAAGCCAGAATCAACCACCACACTAGATAAATAGCCATTACTGTGGTAAATAAGGCGATGGTTGTGTATATGTACCCCAGTTAACACCGCCCGCCGCCCACCTCACCCACACCCACAGCCCGCCCCAACTCCTCAACATTTCCTTCAATTCTCACTGTTTCCTGCTACTGCTGCTGCTGCTGCTGCTGCTGCTGCCCGCCTCAAATGCATAGCAGGGACAAAAGAGGAGCGAGTAGTAGTAGCAGGAGCAGCAGTGTTATTTTTATTACTATGAGGATTAATGTGTGTGTGTGTGTGTGTGTGGTGGGGGGAGGCAGGCTGTTTTATGTAAAATTATCCCTCTCTCTCTCTCTCTCTCTCTCTCTCTCCATGAAGGCCACAGAGGTGACTAGCTAGAGTGTTCCTGCTGTTAATAATTTAGAAATGTTGTTAATCTCTCACTGGAACCTTAAAAACAATAACAACTTCAACTATACTCTATTGATGAAGGTTAGACACACAACCCGTCACTTCAGAGGAGCTTGGTGGTGTCTTATGGTGTGGCTTGACAATGTTAGGGCTGGATATGTCACTAAGCCCTTCTCTCTCTCTCTCTCTCTCTCTCTCTCTCTCTCTCTCATCGGTAAAGTTAGTCACTCTGAAGGTAAAAATGTGTCCCAGTACTGAAGGGGTTAAAATAGTGAAGACTGGCCATTAATCTTCTGTCCTCCATACACCCTTACTAATGTCAATAAAATGGTCTAATTGTACGCAAATCTCAAGGTAAAAATGTGTCCCAGTAATGAAGGGGTTGAAATAGTGAAGACTGTGGCCATTAATCTTCTGCTCTCCATACACCCTTCTTAATGTCAATAAAATGGTTTAATGGTACACAAATCTCAAGGTAAAAATGTGTCCCAGTAATGAAGGGGTTAAAATAGTGAAGACTGTGGCCATTAATCTTCTGCCTTCCATACACTCTTCCTAATGTCAATAAAATGGTCTAATGGTACACAAATCTCACGGTAAAAATGTGTCCCAGTAATGAAGGGCTTTAAAATTATGAAAACTGTGGCCATTAATCTTTTGCCCTCCATACAGCCTTCCTAATGTCAATAAAATGGTCTAATGGTACACAAATCTCAAGGTAAAAATGTGTCCCAGTAATGAAGGGGTTAAAATTATGAAGACAGTGCCCATTAATCTTCTGCCTTCCTAATGTCAATAAAATGGTCTAATGGCACACAAATCTGAAGATAAAAATGTTTCCCTGTACTGAAGGGGTTAAAATAGTGAAGACTGTGGCCATTAATCTTCTGCTCTACATACAGCCTTCCTAATGTCAATAAAATGGTCTAATGGTACACAAATCTTAAGGTAAAAATGTGTCCCAGTAATGATGGGGTTCAAATAGTGAAGACTGTGGCCATTAATCTTCTGTCCTCCATACACCCTTCTTAATGTCAATAAAATGGTCTAATGGTACACAAATCTCAAGGTAAAAATGTGTCCCAGTAATGAAGGGGTTAAAATAGTGAAGACTGTGGCCATTAATCTTCTGTCCTCCATACACCCTTCTTAATGTCAATAAAATGGTCTCATGATACACAAATCTCAAGGTAAAAATGTGTCCCAGTAATGAAGGGGTTAAAAATTATGAAAACTGTGGCCATTAATCTTTTGTCCTCCATACACCCTTACTAATGTCAATAAAATGGTTTAATGGTGCACAAATCTCAAGGTAAAAATGTGTTCCAGTAATGAAGGGGTTAAAATAGTGAAGACTGTGGCCATTAATCTTCTGCTCTCCATACACCCTTCCTAATGTCAATAAAATGGTCTAATGGCACACAAATCTGAAGATAAAAATGTTTCCCTGTAATGAAGGGGTTAAAATAGTGAAGACTGTGGCCATTAATCTTCTGCCTTCCATACAACCTTCCTAATGTCAATAAAATGTTCTAATGGTACACAAATCTCAAGGTAAAAATTTATCCCAGTACTGAAGGGGTTAAAATAGTGAAGACTGTGGCCATTAATCTTCTGCCCTCCATACACCCTTCCTAATGTCAATAAAATGGTCTAATGGTACACAAATCTCAAGGTAAAAATTTATCCCAGTACTGAAGGGGTTAAAATAGTGAAGACTGTGGCCATAATCTTCTGCCTTCCATACACCCTTCCTAATGTCAATAAAATGGTCTAATGGTACACAAATCTCAAGGTAAAAATGTGTCCCAGTACTGAAGGGATTAAAATAGTGAAGACTGTGGCCATTAATCTTCTGCCCTCCATACACCCTTCCTAATGTCAATAAAATGGTCTAATGGTACACAAATCTCAAGGTAAAAATGTGTCCCAGTACTGAAGGGGTTAAAATAGTGAAGACTGTGGCCATTAATCTTCTGGCCTCCATACACCCTTCCTAATGTCAATAAAATGGTGTAATGGCACACAAATCTGAAGGTGAATATGTGTCCCAGTACTGAAGGGGTTAAGGGATGGGAGGTCAACATAACTGTAGTGTACTTTAGTGTAGATGATAAACTAAGGAATGGTACTATCAAACTGGAAATTGAGAAGATCATAGAGACTAATGCACAACATCCACTGCTTACAATCTGGGACTTGAATGGCCACGTGGGATTCAAAGGAACACAAAAGCCAGATGGAAATGGAAGAATGATATTAGAATGCATGGAGAAGTATAAAATGATAATGCCCAATGACGATACAATTGTGACAGCTTAGCTCAGTAATCAGCTTACCTTGTTGAGAAAATGCTTTGCTTCAGTGACACCCCAGACAGCTTAGCTCAGTAATCAGCTTACCTTGTTGAGAAAATGCTTTGCTTCAGTGACACCCCAGACAGCTTAGCTCAGTAATCAGCTTACCTTTATGCTCAGAGTATGTTTTGGGGCATTTTGAGGTGTTACATGGTGTTTTGAGTGTGTTTTGGGATAAAATTGAGTGTTTTAAGTGGTTTGGGCATGTTGAGTGTGTGTAGGTGTGTTTGTATTGAGCTCAGAGTTTGTTTTGGGGCATTTTGAAATGTTTTGGGATAAAATTGAGTGTTTTAAGTGGTTTGGATATATTGAGTGTGTGTGGGTGTGTTTGTATTGAGCTCAGAGTTTGTTTTGGGGCATTTTGAAATGTTTTGGGATAAAATTGAGTGTTTTAAGTGGTTTGGATGTATTGAGTGTGTGTGGGTGTGTTTGTATTGAGCTCTGGGTGTGTTTTGGGGCATTTTGAGGAGTTACATGGTGTTTTGAGTGTGTTTTGGGATAAAATTGAGTGTTTTTACTGAAACTGAGGTTCCCCACGAATAGACCTGTCTCTGATAAAATGCTTTGGTTCGCAGTGACATCTCAGACAGCTTAGGTCAGTAATCAGCTTACCTTTGTGCCATCTTGACATGACATGATGCTCTCGGGAACACATTCCTCACACAAATAGATAAATTTCTGCACACGCAGTGAAATGTGGCTCAAAATCTCTTAACTTCTTGTATGGTACATTTGCAGGATTGAAGCAAAGTCAGTCTTTTTATAATAATATATTTCCTCTATGTCACATAAACAGCTTTCATTCCTTCACAGCACCAACATCCACACAGAGTGTCCACACAGACAACACTGCGTCATTAAACTGTATATTAATGTACTTTAACTACTTTACTTGTACGGTAAGTCCTCGTTACACGGTACATGTGCGTTCCTGAAAACCTTACCACAAATCAGAATTACCGTATCCCGAACCCATTATAACGTGCAATAATAGGGAATGCGCTCCAGCTTCCTGGGAGGTAGGCTAGAAAATGGCCTGTTCATACTCAGATATTGTGTACAAAAATCATTTCAAAGTAAAAAAATCTTTAATTGTCATATCAATAGATGTTTGCAAAGTTTTAGACAGTATAAGAAGGGATTATAGGATCAAAATTCTTATGGAATATCAAATAAATGAAAAGTACTAGACCTAATAACAAAAGTTTACCCTGGAGACAAAACTAGACTAAGACTTCAAACACAAAATTTAACAAGTGGCATCAGACAGACAGACAGACAGACAGACAGCAGGGGGATGTACATACAGCCTCCATAACACTTGGCAAATTAACCCCTTCACTACCAGGACGTGCTTTCATACATAGTCATTCTGTTTTCTATTTTGGTGATTCTATACAGCTTCACAAACTTATTATGTGGGATTCAAATAGTGAAAACTCAGGCCATTAATCCTCTGACCTCCATAGACTCTTCCTAATGTCAATAAAATCGTCTAATCACGCCCAAAACTCACAGTAAAAATGCCTCCCAGTACTGAAGGGGTTAAAAATTATGAAGACTGTGGCCACTAATCTTGTGATCTCCATAGACTCTTCCTAATGTCAATAAAATGGTCTAATGGTACACAAATCTCAAGGTAAAAATACGTCCCAGTACTGAAGGGGTTAAAATAGTGAAGACTGTGGCCATTAATCTTCTGACCTCCATACACCCTTCCTAATGTCATCAAACTGGTCTAATGGTACACAAACCTCAAGGTAAAAATGTGTCCCAGTACTGAAGGGGTTAAAATAGTGAAAACTGTGGCCGTTTATCCTCTGCCCTCCATACACCCTTCCTAATGTCAATAAAATGGTCTAATGGTACACAAATCTCAAGGTAAAAATGTGTCCCAGTACTGAAGGGGTTAAAATAGTGAAAACTGTGGCCATTTATCCTCTGCCCTCCATACACCCTTCCTAATGTCAATAAAATGGTCTAATGGTACACAAACCTCAAGGTAAAAATACGTCCCAGTACTGAAGGGGTTAAAATAGTGAAGACTGGCCATTAATCTTCTGACCTCCATAACCCTTCCTAATGTCATCAAAATGGTCTAATGGTACACAAACCTCAAGGTAAAAATATGTCCCAGTACTGAAGGGGTTAATAACTTTCAAAATAATAATAAAGACATTAGAAAATGTAAATTTGTGCTTCAAAGATGACACTTTAAATGTGACTCACTTATTCTTTGCAGACGATGGAATGCTGTCAGCGAGCAGCATGGAAGACACAGAGAGAGTGGTGGTCAGGTGGTGGTGGAGACAGGGAGAGTATGTGGCCTGGAGATTAACAAACAGAACACCAATAATCTTGTGACCTCCATGCACCCTTCCTAATGTCAATAAAGTTGTCTTATCATACCCAAAATTGTCTTATATTGCCCTCAAAAATTACCAAACTATCTCAAAATGCCTCAAAACATGTCAAACTGTCTTAAAATGCCCTCAAAACATCACCTGCCGCCCGGTGGAATACTCCAGGAGAGGTACTTACGGGGATGTAGGCAGTGCTGCAGACTGAGTGATTCCCCGTGTCCTCTCTTCCCGGTTCCCTTTGTGGTCTCATTTATACAATTGAGCAGCTGCAGCCTGCCCTCTAAAGACAACTTCTACTACTTCCTACACTACACTACAACACCTTACACTTTTACACTCTTCAAATCAAAATTTAATAATGGCTTCACCACGCCCTGCCTCGGAGTCCTCTGGGAGGGGACCATAAATGTCCCCAGGTCGGACTGCCCTCTGCTGTCGACCTTGGGTGTCTTGACACTTCATCTAATACTTTCACTATCAATTTCTGCAACATTCGTGGCCTTCGTTCTAATTTTCAATCTGTGGAACACCACCTCTCCTCTACTAAACCTCATCTTCTTCCTAACTGAAACACAGTTGTCTGTGACTACTGACAGCAGCCCCTTTTCTGTTCCCTCCTACTTGCTCTATCCTCATTTTCAATCCAAAGCTGGATGTTGCGCATACGTGCGTAACGACACCACTTGCTCTCGTGCCCACAATCTTGAATCTTCAGAATTTTCTACCATCTGGCTAAGACTTCAATGTCACTCTCTAACTAAATTCATCTGTGCTGTATACCTCTCACCTAATTCCTCTGACTAT
The DNA here is from genome assembly GCF_017591435.1 of Portunus trituberculatus. Classification (NCBI taxonomy): domain Eukaryota; kingdom Metazoa; phylum Arthropoda; class Malacostraca; order Decapoda; family Portunidae; genus Portunus; species Portunus trituberculatus. Next base: position 5,578,171 of record NC_059265.1, read on the forward strand.
GTAAAATTCTTTGACTATTTGACTTCCAAGGTGGAGCACATCTTATCTCACTTTCCTTTGCTGAGATCTCCATTTTAGATTTCAATGTTCACCACCAGCTTTGGCTTTCATCTTCTTTCACTGACCAACCTGGTGAACAAACCTTCAACTTTGCTATCCTTCATGACCTAGAGCAGCTAGTGCAGTTCCCTACCCGTATTCCTGACCGCCTTGGAGACACGCCCAACATTCTTGATCTTTTCCTAACCTCCAACCCTTCTGCTTACTCTGTTAAACTTTCCTCTCCGTTGGGCTCCTCCGACCACAATCTAATTTCCGTTACCAGTTCTATCACTCCAGTGCAGCCTCAGGACCCGCCTAAGCGGAGGTGCTTCTGGCATTTTAACTCTGCTAAGTGGGAGGAACTAAGGCAGTACTATTCTGATTTCCTTGGGATGATTATTGTTTTCATGTCAGAGATCCTTCTCTTGTGCCGAGCGCATAACAGAGGTGATTATCTCTGGCATGGAGCTATACATTCCTCATACTTTCTCTAACCCTAAAGCTAAAAAGCCTTGGTTTAACTCTGCTTGTTCTCGTGCTGTCAATGATAGAGAGGCGGCTCACAAACGGTTCCGTAGCCATCCAACTGCTGAAACTCATGCCCTATATATTTCTGCCCGTAATCATGCCAAATCTATTCTCCAACTTACTAAAACTCTTTCATCAATAGAAAATGTCAAAGTCTTTCCAATTCTAACTCCTCTCGAGATTTCTGGCATCTAGCCAATAATATCTCTAACAACTTTACTTCTTCGTCTTTCCTCCTTTACTTCATCCAGATGGCTCTACAGCTGTCTCTTCTTTTCTAAAGCTGAACTCTTCGCTCAAACCTTTGCTACCAACTCAACTTTGGATGATTCTGGGCATATTCCTCCTACTCCTCCACCCTCTGACTACTTCATCCCTAAAATTAAAATTCTTTATAAAGACGTTTTCCTGGCCCTCTCTGGCCTTGATTCTCGGAAGGCTTACGGTCCGGATGGAGTCCCTCCTGTTGTTCTCAAAACTGTGCTTCCGAACTCGCTCACTGCCTGGTCAAACTCTTTCATCTGTGTCTCTACTTCTATTTATCCTTCTTGCTGGAAGTTTGCTCACATTCAACCTGTCCCTAAAAAGGTGACCACTCCAATCCTTCTAACTACCGCCCTATAGCTTTGATTTCCTGCCTTTCTAAAGCCTTTGAGTCTATCCTTAATAGGAAGATAATGAGGCATCTATCAGCTCACAACCTTCTCTCTGATTGCCAGTATGGTTTCCGTAAAGGCAGATCTACTGGTGATCTTCTTACTTTCCTAACTGAATCTTGGTCATCCTCTTTAGGGACTTCGGTGAAACCTTTGCTGTCGGCCTTGACATATCGAAAGCCTTCGATAGAGTCTGGCACAAATCTTTAATTTCTAAACTACCCTCCTACGGATTCTATCCTTCTCTGTACCTTCATCTCCAGTTTCCTTTCCGATCGTTCTATTGCTGCTGTAGTAGACGGTCACTGTTCTTCCCTAAAACTATCAACAGTGGTGTTCCACAGGGTTCTGTCCTATCACCCACTCTCTTTCTATTATTCATCAATGATCTCCTAAATCTGACTCAATGCCCTATCCACTCCTATGCTGATGATACCACCTTGCATTATTCAACAGCGTTCAACAGACGCCCAACCCAACAACAATTAAATGACTCAAGGCGAGATGCTATAGGACGCCTAACTTCTGATCTTTCACTTGTTTCTGATTGGGGCAGAGAAAACCTGGTTTTGTTCAATGCCTCAAAACTCAATTTCTACAACTATCTACTCGACATAACCTTCCAGACAACTATCCTCTCTTCTTCAATAACACTCAACTTCCCTCTCCTCTACATTAAACACACTCGGTCTATCCTTCACTAAAAATCTAAACTGGAAATTTCACATCTCTACTCTTGCTAAATCAGCTTCCAAGAAGTTAGGTGTCCTATGGCGTCTTCGTCCATTTTTCTCTCCTCCCAGCTGCTTGCTCTGTACAAGGGCCTTATCCGCCCGTGTATGGAGTATGGCTCTCATGTCTGGGGATCCACACACAGCTTTACTAAACAAGGTGGAATCTAAAGCTTTTCGTCTTATCAACTCTTCTCCTCTAACTGACTGTCTTGATTCTTTAAGTCACCGCCGCAATGTTGCATCTTTATCTGTCTTCTACCGCTGTTTTCATGCTGTCTGCTCTTCTGAACTTGCTAACTGCATGCCTTCCCCTCCTGCGGCCTCGCTGCACAAGACTCTCTACTTCTTCTCATCCCTATTCTGTCCATCTTCCTAATGCAAGAGTTAACCAGTATCTTCACTCCTTCATTCCCTACACTGGTAAACTCTGGAACTCTCTACCTGTGTCTGTATTTCCACCTGCCTATGACTTAAACTCTTTCAAAAGAGGAGTGTCAAGACACCTCTTACGTTAACTGGACCCTCCTTTTAGATTTTTTGTTTTTTCTTTCTCCTACTTTCCTCTTAACAGGGCCTGGCAACCAGCGGGATTTTTTTTTTCCAACACTTTGTTTTCCCTTGGCCAGTGCCCTTGTAATGTAAAAAAAAAAAAAAAAAAGCTGGCACCAATACTTTTCCTGGTATATATAAATGACATGCCAGAGGAATAAACAGTTATATTAATTTGTTTGCGGATGATGCGAAGTTGTGTAGGTGTGTGAAGAGTGAAGAAGATTGTGAAATTTTACAGGCAGACCTGGATAAGATTTGGGAGTGGAGCAAGAGGTGGCAAATGGAATTTAATCTGAGCAAAAGTCATGTGATGGAGATGGGAAAGAGTGGAAGACGGCCAAGAGGGTCATATAAGATGGGTGAAGAAGTAGTGTTGAAAAAGGTGGAAAAGGAAAAGGATTTGGGAGTGATGATACAAGACCATGGGCAGTTTGAGGCTCATATTGTTAAGATGTTTGGAGAAACGTATAATTTGATAAAAATATTGGATTAGCCTTCCATTATATGGATAAAGATATGATGAAGAAATTAATTAGTATGGTAATTAGACCAAGATTGGAATATGCTGGAGTGGTCTGGTCCCCTTATAAAAAGAAGCATATAAGGAAGTTGGAGAGATTGCAGAAAATGGCAACAAAAATGGTTCTGGAATTGGCAGAAATGACCTATGAGGAGAGATTAAAAGAAATGAATTTGCCTACCTTGGAACAAAGAAGAGAAAGAGGAGATTTAATACAGGTTTATAAACTGTTGAATGGACTGGATGAAGTGGATAATGAGCAAATGATGTTGAGAGAGGAAAACTTAAGTAGAACTACAAGATCGCATAGTAAAAGATAGCCAAGGGAATATGCTTGAAGGATGTGAAAAAATATAGTTTCCCACAAAGATGTGTGGAGGTGTGGAATGGTTTGAGTGAGGAGGTGGTGTCAGCAAGGAGTGTGCATAGTTTTAAAGGAAAGTTGGATGTGTGTAGATATGGAGACGGGGCCACACGAGTATGATACCCAGGCCCTGTAAAATTACAACTAGGTGAATACACACACACACACACACTGAAATACTGCAAGAAGACCTAACTAAGATCTGGGAATGGAGTAAGAAGTGGGAAATGAAATTCAATGTGAACAAAAGTCATGTCATGGAAATGGGAAAGAGTGAAAGACGACCAGTGGAAATCTATAAGATGGGAGACGGAGTAGAACTGGAGAAAGTAAAAAAGGAAAAGGACTTAGGAGTGACGATGGAACAAAACAATCAACAAGTAAGCCATATTGATAGAATTTTAGAGAAACATATAATTTGCTAAGGAATATTTGAGTAGCATTTCACTACATGGACAAAGAAATGATGAAGAAATTGATAAGTACTATAATAAGACCCAGATTGGAATATGCAGGAGTAGTGTGGACTCCTCATAAAAAGAAACACATAAGGAAATTGGATAGGCTACAAAGAATAGCTACAAGAATAGTTCCAGAATTTGAAGGGATGACATATGAGGAGAGACTAAAGGCTATGGATCTACCAACCCTGGAACAAAGAAGGGAGAGAGGAGACCTGATACAAGTTTATAAATTGATCAACAGAATGGACCAAGTGGATAATGAGAAACTGATCTTGAGAGAAGAATATGACATCCGAAGCACAAGATCGCATAGTAAAAAGCTGAGAAAAGGAAGATGTCTGAGAGATATTAAAAAATATAGTTTCCGCAGAGATGTATTGAGACGTGGAACAGTTTAGATGAAGAAGTAGTGTCTGCAACGAGTGTGCATACTTTTAAAGTAAGATTGGATAAGTGTAGATATGGAGACGGAGCCACACGAGCATAAAGCCAGGCCCTGTAAAACTACAACTAGGTAAATACAACTAGATAAATACACACCAAGCGGCCCTCGTCAAGATGGGTAGAGGCCTGCTGTGCCACTCACGGCTACAACATCTCCCCTGACGCGCCCCAGCCAATCCATGCCACACCACACACAAACGTGGTCACGCCATTCAAGGCCCCAAGAACTGACTGTTATCATCACAGTGCTATCCCTTCCATGGTGCCACCCATAAACAGCTAACTTAAGGTTCTCATCTTAAGTCTCCCGCAATCCCCATGTGTGCATTTTCAGTATCTATGTACTGCAATTACTAATAAACCATATTATTATTATTATTATTTACACACACACACTGGGATGGACTGAGAGAGGCTGGGATGGACTGGGAGAAAGAAAAGGAGGACAGAGAAGTCTGTGAGCATGTATTTCATGAGAAGTTATGGGTGGAAGGAGCACAGGTGGAGGTGTACAGAATGGGAATGAAAGTGAGAGGGAGTGAGAGGCCCCTAATAGTATGTCTGCGTGATGTATATGATAAATGGGAGGTGGTGAAGAGGGGCAGACAGCTGAGAGACTGTCATGAGGAAGATATAAGTCAAATCAGGATTGCCCCTGACAAAACTAAGAGAGAGAGAGAACAAGACGCAATGCTAAAGGAAAAGTTGCAAGACAAAAGAAGACAAGGAGGCCAGTGGAAAATACAGAGGGGAAAAATTGTTGAGAGTAGGAGAAGGCACTGGTGGGGACTGAAATACAGGTGTATGGGACAAAGAAATCAGCGAAAAGTGTAAAAATGAAGGTAATAAATATACAAGGGTTAACACAAACTAAAGCAAAAGAAGTAGAAGAGTTAGTGAGTGATGATAGTATAGTTTGCTTAACAGAGACCCAGAAGAAGCTAAGAGATATAAACTTCAGTGATAACTGTGTGATAGTAGATAATATGAGAGAGGAGCAAGATAGAAAGGGAGGAGGACTAATGGTGCTATATAGGAAGGATACAGGAGTAGACCTAGAGAAGATACCAACAAAATGTCCGGATATATTGCACACAAAAGGGAAAATGAGAGGATGGGAGATGAGACTAGTAGTGGTTTACCTGAGTGTTAATGATCCACCAAGAAATAATAATATTAAGCTACAAATGGAAAGGATAATAAATGGAAACTCTCACCCGCTCTTAGTCATGGGTGACTTTAATGGACATGTGGGCTTCAAAGGGGAGCAGAAGGTGAATACAAATGGAGAAATCATTTTGGAATTGATGGAAAAATATAGCTTGATAATGTTAAATGATGATTGCAAATGCACAGGAGGAGAGTTCACATGGAGCAGAAATGAACAAAGGAGTGTTATTGATTATGTATTGGCAACAAATCAAGTCTATAGGAAATTCAAGAGCATGCATATAGATGAGGAGAAGGACATTTTTGACATGTCAGACCACAATCCAATTGAAGTGGAGCTAATAATAAAAGAGGAGAAGAAAAAATGTGAGAGAAAAGAGTGGGTTGTGAAGGAGTATTGTAAAACAGACAATAATTCCTTAGAAAGATTTTGGGTGTGCATGGAAAGCCAGGCGCTAAATAAGGAAGTGGAGAACATTGAAAAATTGGAGTCACTAATAAAAGAAACAGCAGAGAAGGTGCTAAAAGGAAAATATAGGAGAAGAGGAGAAAAGAATAGCAAGAACACAGAGCATGTATGGATAAATGATGTAATTAGGAAAGAAATCAAAGAAAGGAGGAGGAGAAATGCAACAACAAATGAAGAAGAGAGGGAAAGGTGGAAGGAGTTATACCCAAAGCAAAAAGAAAGGGTACATGTGCTAATAAAAAAGGAGATCTGTAAACAAGAAGAGAAAACAGTCAAAGAAATAAATGAAAGCAAGGATGGAGGAAAGAAGATGTGGGAGTACATTAAGAAGCTAAAAGGGGAAAAGATCAAGGAGAAAAATCCCCTAAAAATCTATGGAGAAGATGGGGTACAACTGGAGCAGAAGAAGGTTGGGGGGAGGAGGTAAAGAAATTGTGGAGCAACATATATAGAAAATATGAAAACAATATTGAAGAAATGTGGAATGTGAGGAAGAGAGAGGAGTATGAGAACATGATCAAAGACATAGAAGAGAAACGATCAGTTAGGGTGAACGCAGTTGATGAACAAGGGACACAAATGCAATATATACAGACTTGTGCAGTGGAGGTATGGGAACACATCGACATGGCAAGAAGGGTGACAGGAGGAGAGGTGCAATTACAACAGAACATTATCACAGAGGAAAGAGTGGCGAGGTGTCTGGGAAAAATGAAGAGCAAACGAGCTGTGGGGACAGATAATATTAAAGGACAAATGTACAAGGAGATAGGAAATAGCACAGTATTAAAGGAAATATTAGCAAAGGGAATGAAAAGTACATTAGAGTCAGGCCATGTACCACCAAGCTGGAAAGAATCAAGGACAGTGATGATCCCCAAAACAAGATGCTCAAAAGCCAAGGATTTGAGACCTATTGCATTAACTAACGTTGGGTATAAACTAATGATGTCAATCATAAGAGATGGCTTAGAAGATCACATAACAAAGAACAGGTTAGGGAAACAAACGCAAGGAGGTTTCACAGAACGTAGTACAATTGAAAATAACATTTTTGTTCTAAAATACTGCATACAAAAATCTTTCAAGATGAAAAAACGTTAATTGTAACATCAATTCATTTTGCCAAAGCATAAAGAGGGAGAAATTAATACAAGTCCTGATGGAAACTAAAATACACCCAAAATGTATTAATTGAATAGCCAATGTATATAACAATGATAAGACCAAAATTGACCTAGTAGAGGAAGAAAAGCTGGAAACAGACGTGACAAGCGGAATAAGGCAGGGATGCACAGTGTCTACCACTCTTTTCAAACTGATTACGTACTTTGAAAATAATGCAACAAATACAAGATTTAAACAAAGGCTACAGGGACGAGGAGTTTAATATAACATGGCTTTTCTTCGCTGACCATGGAATGTTGTTAACCAGCAGTGTGGAGGATACCAAACACGTAATAAAGAAAATGGAGGAGATAGGAAAAGAATTTGGGTTAGAAATAAACAAAGAGAAAAGTAGAATAATAATATTTAACATGAAGGTAAGACCAGAAAATATTGAAAATAAAGAAGCAAAAGATAGATTTAGATATTTATGAAGCACTATAAATGACAGCATTAATTGGTTCACAGTGCAGAAGGAGGAAATGTTAACAAAGGCGAGAAAGCTGGCCAATATGACGAGGAGCGTAATAGCGACAAGTTGCCCAAAACTACTCATTGGAAAAACTTTTTGGAAGAGTGTGGCACTTCCCTCCATTTTGTATGGAAGTACCATTATAGACCTTAATGAAATGGAAATTAGTAAGCTGCAGAGGATAGAAAATGGGGTTTTCCGCCAAATTTTAGGAGCACCAAGCTATACACCTTTAGCAACCCTGAGGGGGGAAGTTGGAGCATCTACGTAGTGTGAGTTGAAGAGTGAGGGAAGGGCAGGTAAAATATCTCAGATATCTACTGGTGGAAGGAAAAGACTTGGTGAGAAGGGTAGCAGAAGAGTTGGTGGAGAGCAGGCAAGGGAGATGGATAAAAAGAAAGGCACAGGAGCTAAAAGATCTGAGAGAATTAACACTACTGAAAGGAAGCATACAAAATGAAACAAAGGAAAGTATATCAAGCATAATGAAAACTAGGGACACACAGGCATGGCGAGAAGCATTAAATGATAAAACTAGTGTAACTCTGTACAAAGAACACAGGACGGAGACTGGAGGGCAAGATGAGGTATACACTAATGACATAGCATCAGATATCCTATTGAAATGTACAACAAACCCTAAAATTAAATGACAGGAAAACATTTTCAAATGGAAGCACAGACTGTTGGCTGTGTAGTGGTGACAACGAAAATTTAGCCCACTTCCTTCTCTGGTGCCCTGCCTATGCCACAGAAAGACACAAAATAAAACAATACACCAGCCATACCAGGAAAATACTGAAAAAATAATTGGGGCTCTGCTTTTTAACAATACAGACATACAACAAACAAAAACAACTCTGCATAAATTTTGGAATGTAAGACAAAAGAAGATCAAGGAAATAGAAGACGATAACAGAAATCAATAAGTGAAAGAACAAAAGACCACGACAGCCAGAAAAATACGTCAGGGAGAGCTGATACAAAGGCATCTCTCCCGACCTATAACTCAACTCAACTGGGAAAGGCTGGAATACACTGGGAGAGGCTGGGATGCACTGGGAGAGGCTGGGAGGCACTGGGAGAGGCTGGGATGAACTGGGAGAGGATGGGAGGCACTGGGAGAGGCTGGGATGCATTGGGAGAGGCTGGGATGAACTGGGAGAGGATGGGAGGCACTGGGAGAGGCTGGGATGCACTGGGAGAGGCTGGGAGGCACTGGGAGAGGATGGGAGGCACTGGGAGTCACTGGGAGAGGCTGGGATGCACTGGGAGATGCTGGGAGGCACTGGGAGAGGATGGGAGGCACTAGGAGTCACTGGGAGAGGCTGGGAGACACTGGGAGAAGCTGGGAGGCACTAGGAGAGGCTGGAATACACTGTGAGAGGCTGGGATGCACTGGGAGAGGCTGGGAGGCATTAGGAAAGGATGGGAGGCACTGGAAGAGGCTGGGCGTCACTGGGAGAGGCTGGGAGGCACTGGGAGAGGCTGGGAGACACTGGGAGAGGTTGGGAGGCACTGGGAGAGGCTGGGATGCACTGGAAGAAGCTGTGATGCACTGGGAGAGGCTGGCAGGCAATGGTGGAGGCTGGGAGGCACTGGGAGAGGCTGGGAGACACTGGGAGAGGCTGGGAGGCACTGGGAGAGGATGGGATGCACTGAGAGAGGCTGGGAGGCACTGGGAGAGGCTGGGAGGCACTGTGAGAGGCTGGGAGTCACTGGGAGAGGCTGGGATGCACTGAGAGAGGTGGGAGGCACTGGGAGAGGCTGGAAGACACTGGGAGAGGCTGGGATGCACTGAGAGAGGCTGGGAGAGGCTGGGAGGCACTGGGAGAGGCTGGGAGGCACTGGGAGAGGCTGGGATGCACTGAGAGAGGCTGGGAGGCACTGGGAGAGGCTGGGAGGCACTGGGAGAGGCTGGGAGGCACTGGGAGAGGCTGGGATGCACTGAGAGAGGCTGGGATGCACTGGGAGAGGATGGGAGAGGCTGGGAGACACTGGGATGCACTGAGAGAGGCTGGGAGAGGCTGGGAGAGGGAGAGGCTGGGAGGCACTGGGAGAGGCTGGGATGCACTGGGATAGACCAGCTGGACTGAAATAAGACAGAACAGGACAAACCAAAATCTTATATCACCTATTTCAACGCCGCCCACGCCCCCACACGCCACCCACAGCACGGGAAAGGAGTTCAACATATATAAATAGAAATTAAAATATATATTAAAAGTCCTTGATACCATAATAACGATGTTCTTATAAAACCGTCACTCTTCTGTCGTCTATAAATTTCTGTCGTTTATTGATTTTACATTCTCGCTTTGAGTCAATTAGTCCAGTAAATCTAGGGTTCAACCTAAAACAAATTGCAATAGATTGTTTCTCACTTCTGAGTGACTTGACTAGTCCTCAGGTACATCATACTAAAAATCCCCATGAATCCATGTGGTGGAAGGGGGTCAACGGCGGCCATTTTGGAATTTTCTTAAAAGTCATATATCTGGTAAAATAATAGTTTTATCAGGAAACACAACTCAATAAAAATTGTTCAGAATTTATTATTTTATAGCAATGACAGGTTATTTTACAAAGATAAATAAATATATAGGAAAAAATAATAAAATATTAAATTTTGATTGCTGATTTTATTTTCAAAGACATATTCCTCAGAACTAGTGGCATCCATGACAAAATGCATCGAAGTAAAAATTGTAGAACAAACTTTCCTCTTTTGAAATATATATACAAGTTTATGCATATTTTAAAAATTGACAAAGTTATGAGGGAAAATATACAGAAAGCCAAGATTGTTGCTTGCTTCTTACTGGTGCATCCCAGTGGTAGTGCTGTAACAATAAAGTTATCAGTCTCTCTCTCTCTCTCTCTCTCTCTCTCTCTCTCTCTCTCTGTATAAAATCACCAAATAGTCACCACAAGGAATATGAAAAACGCGTCATGGTACTAGTGAAGTTAAGAGCATCTCCCCTACGCCCACCACCTCACCAACACGCCCACACCTCACACACGCCCATCACAACCTAGCCATTACCTCGTGGGTGGGTGTGCACGTGTTGGTGTGCTTGTGGGCGTCCTATAGTGGGTAATGGTGGGTGTATGGGAGGTAGTGGGTAGGCTATGATGGGCGTGGGTGGGCGTGGGCGTGTCTCAGGTAAAGGAAGGTTCCCAGAACTGGAGGAAATAATGAATGACCTTGCTAGGCTGTAAAATGATTGAAAATAGTGAAATAGATCAAGAAGAAATGAAATAGAATGAATTGCTAGCCTACTGTTGCTAAGATTTGTGTAATGTATTACAAACATTTGTTGAAGTATTTATGTAATGTATTACAAACATTTGTTGTTTTCTAAGGTTTATTGCGCTGATGACACCACTCCGTCACTACAGTGTTGTTTGTGAACGAGTATTTTGACGCAAATGAATGAATATAATTTTGAAATCTGTGTTGGCGCCAAGCGCGCGACAAAGCGCCGCGCCGCTCACCCTTCAGATATTATCATTAATATTATTTGTTTGTTTTCCAAGGACGCCATTGTTTGTTTGTGTGTGTAATTAGTG
>NC_059265.1:5594325-5605808 GCF_017591435.1 Portunus trituberculatus
CACCGCATAATTTAATAGCTGCTCTGCTCACCCCATTCTCCACCATTCCCCACTTCAAATTCTTCCCAATTGACGTCTTTACAGTTGAAATCTCCAAGTAGAACCATTTTTGCTTTCTTTGCAGCTTCATTTGTCATTGTTTCCAATGTGCTTTCCACCATACTGTTAGACTGATCATTTGACCATCCACTTGTTGTTTTGGGTGGTACATACACACTTACAATATTGATATCTTGCCTTCCATCACTCACCACCACACCCACCACTTCATTTTACACTACTTTTACACTACTAACTCTTTTCCTCTTAACACAATTATTCCACCTCCAATTTTAGTCACTCTATCTTTTCTCTGTGTGTGTGTGTGTGTGTGTGTGTGAGAGAGAGAGAGAGAGAGAGAGAGGGGGTGTCTGTGGTGGTAGGCTAAGAGAAAGAGTGAGAGTGGAGTTTATTTAGTGGTTTAAAGAAAGGAAATGTGAGAAAAATTGAGGTTTTGAGAGAGAGAGAGAGAGAGAGAGAGAGAGAGAGAGAGAGAGAGAGAGAGAGAGAGTGGTGGGCTGAAAGAGAGGTGGTGGTGGGCTAGAGAGAGAGAGAGAGGGGGTGTCCGTGGTGGGCTGAAAGAGAGAGAGAGGGTGGGCTAAGGAGAGAGATAAGACCATTTTATTGACATCAGGAAGGGTGTATGGAGGGCAGAAGATTAATGGCCACAGTCTTCACTATTTAAACCCCACATGAGTTTGTGAAGCTGTAGAAAATCACCAAATAGTCACCAGAATGAATAGATAAATGGACAGATAGAAAGATAAATAGATAGATAGATAAATAAATCAACTCGTAGATCGATAAGATGTGTATATTCCTTTACTTATGATCACTTCACTGTGGTATATTGCCAGAAATACTCATAGATCAAGAAAAGAGGCGATAGAAATAGAGAACGAGGAAATATCTGAGTGTGTTCTGAGTGTTTTTGCAGTAAAGAGGCAAGTTTTAGGAGATGTGACTTGCTTCCTTCAGCCAAACATGTGTCACAATGCAGTCACCAGTCTGACATTTCATAGCCGTGGTCACTTCTTCCCGATATACCTTTCAAATATCTCGATTTCTCTTTCCTTTTCCCGCGCTATATCAAAACACTCCCTGTAAACGTAGAAGCTGTTTCATGTATACTGCCTTTCTATAACCACAGCAGGGCAATACAACGAAAAGAAAGGATGAAAAATAAAGAATAAATCAATATGTGCAATTTATAGAAGTAGTGTCTCATTAATAATAGATTTAGTAAGTTATTATACACATTTATACTAAGGATCATCACAAACACACCCGCCCCTACACGTCAACCGGGAGGACCAGTTGTGTTGTTGTTGTTGGTGGTGGTGGTGTGTCCTATCTTGCCATACACCCATACACACCCACACACACCCATACACAGCCATACATACTTAAAACACACTTATATACCTCAAACACTCAAACAAATACACACTCATATACCTCAAACACAGCCATACATACACTCATATACCTCAAACACAGCCATACATACACTTATATACCTCAAACACTCGTAAACACAGCCAAACACACCCACACCCGTGGTGGTATTTAGTGTTAGTCCTCAGTCTTGCCACACACACACACATACAAACATGGCCCCAAACACTCTTAAACACCAAATAACACACACAGACATAAGTGTGCAGTGTTTAGGAGCACCAAGCAGTGAGTGAGACAGCAGTACACGGTGTCAGCGTACACCACAATCCTCCACAGCGTTCATGTGTGAGGTACGTTTGAGGCCGTTCACTTATTTCTTGGGTTAGGTTTACAAGTGAGAGTGAAAACAGTGTGACTTGTGCCCAGGTGTTGAGGAAGGCGATTGGTAAAAGTTTTGAGTGTGTTTTGCGTCATTTTTGTGTGTTTCTAGTGCGTTTTGAGGCATTTTGAGGTGTTGCAAGGTGTTCTGAGTGTGTTTTGCAGTAAAGAGGCAAGTTTTAGGAGATGTGACTTGCTTCCTTCAGCCAAACATGTGTCAGAATGCAGTCACCAGTCTGACATTTCATAGCCGTGGTCACTTCTTCCCGATATACCTTCATTTTGTTGTGGTGAGCTGATAAAGGCAACACATGGACTCAGAGCCCCTGCCCCAGCTGTTCCCGCCTCCCTCTCCCGGATGTAGCCCACCCCGGTCCCCTCCGCTCTCCTCCCGAGCCCCCGCCTCCTGGGCCACCAGCAGGTTTCTATACTTTTTTCACATATTTGCTAATGATAATATTACGCTTCCATGGTGTGTTTTTATGGTTCCTATAAATACTGCGTTGTGTTTGAAGAGTGTTCCGCGCCAGAGTTTGGTAAATATGTGGCGTTTAGTGGTGTTTTATGGCGTGTATAAATGTCTTTTCAACGGCCAAATTTTCCATCTGCTTTTTGAGTTTTTATTTGAAGGTGTAAGTGGGCCTTTATGGTGGCAAAGAGTCGTCTGTGCTGATTTAGGCGTGAAATCAACCCATTGAGTCAAATATGTGGACTTTGAAATGGTGTTTGGTCCCGTTAAACGTAAGTTTTATATTTTGTATTTGATTTAATTACGTTTTTGGTTGACGGTCTAACTCGGTGTCCAATGCCTTAAAAGAAAGCTCAGACTGTGTCAAGTGTGTTAAAATACTCGCCAAGTGAAAATGGCTGGACTTGACAAGAGTTTTTGATGAGTTTGGATTTGAATGGTTTTGTTTGCCATAAATAAGTTTCATTGGTTCACTTCTGGTCCTAGCTAACTGTTGGACGCCTGAGAAGAGAGTTTATATTGTCTAATATTTTTCAAAATAAATATAAAGTGGAAATGGGTGGACGTTTTTGAGTTTCATGAGTGCAAATGATTTTATAATTTATAATATAGTTAATTTACACAATTCTTTGAAACTAGTTAGGCAGGAGATGTTTTTATGTTGTGGATGTTAGTTAAAGTTTGTTCACAGTCGTAAAATGTCAAGCATTCGGCCGTGGCTTCGTTTTTTCTATGGGTCAATTTTCAAATTATTTACGTAATTTAGACGAGTCTCCGCTGGTCCCGCGCATTCTGTGACGTCACAGGCCTTGGGCTGGCGTCCCTCCCTCCCAGCCGCCCAGTTCGTCAGTATTTTGCCTAATATCTAGTGATTTCTACGTGTTTGCGTGTGTTTCAGGGCTCTGGTGTGTAGATAATAATGGTAGAAGGAAGAAGAAAGGAGAAATAAAGGAGGAGGAGGAGGAAGGAAGGAGAAAAGTAGGAGGAAGAGGAGGACCAGCCAAGGCTGCCAAGCCACTTCCTCAATATTTTGCCTAATATCTAGTGTTTTCTGAGTGTTGTGGTGTGTTTCTAGGCTCAGGCGTGTAGATGGAAGCAACAGAAAGACTAAAAAAGGGAAACAGAGGAGGAGGAATGAGAAAGGGAAGCGGAAGAAGAGGAGGAGTCAAGCCACAACATTTAGGTAAGTCACCCTTGTAATGTTGCCGTTCTTTACAATGCTTTTGGTGTAGTGGTGGGTATATTTGGGGTATTTTAAGTGTGTTTGGCAGTATTGCAGAGTGTTTTAGGTGTTATAAGTATGTTTTCAGTGTGCGTTGGATGTATTGAGGCATATTTGACGTATCTTGAGTGTGGTGTGGAAGTGTTTGAGTATTGGCGTGTGTTTTGAGTGTGTTTGGGGGCATTTTGAGGGGTTATCATGTATTTTGCGACAGTTTTGAGTGTTTGAAGAGCTTTGGGTGTGTGTGGGAGTGATTTGGGTGTATATTGGGTTTTTGTAGTGAGTTGTGTGCGTGTTTGGCAGCCTTTTAAGGTGGTGTATGGTGTCTCAAGTGTGTTTTAGGACGATTTGAAGTTGTTTTGGTGTGTGGCGCGTGTGTTGGGTGTGTGTAGAGGCTGTTTTTGTTTGCATTGGGTGTTTCTAGTGAGTTTTGGCTGTTTATAGAAAAAATAAAAGAAACACGTAAAAATAAAGAAAATAAGGTAAAAGTAATAATGTAAATGAATACCCGTTGAAAAGGCGGAATTGTTCATGCACCACCACAACAAACCGAGGCGGCCTCCCACCGGCGCTGCCGCCACAACCACCCGCTCTTGTGGCAGGGGCCGGCAGGGACGCGCTGGGACGCATCCTCTTCACCGACCCACACAAATACAAGGACGCCATATACAAGAGGTGGACACAGCGGGAAAAGAAGAAAAAAGAACTTCAACATTAGCGGAACAAAGAACGAGAAGAAGTAAGGAGCTTCCGTTGCAACATCTACATCTACATCTACCACTAATGGCCACCGGGATACGTGTCTTATTTAATGATTTCCGAGGCCCCTGGCGGTCATGGAGGGCGGTGAGCAGTGCCTGGTGAGCCCTGTGGCATTGGTGCATGTGTGTGGAGTGCCATTGTGTAGTTATTAGTATTCATATGATTTTTGAGAGGGTAATTGTGTGTGTGTGTGGTATTTATTTTAATATTTAATTCATTCTATCGGCTGTGTAAGGGGACTGGCACCGGAGTAGGGCTAGTTTTATTATTTTGTTATGTTGAAGAGGTAAACTTGTGTGTGAGAGAGAGAGAGAGTGTCTAGTATTTATTCAATCTATTTGACTGGCACTGGCAGTAGGGCTAGTTTTATTATTTTGTCATTTTATGTTCCTCCTTAGCCAAGAATCTTAAAGATACAAAAATAAATCAATAAAACGGTTTCTCCAGTCCTCTCATGCTAAAATGACCCTAATCTAATTTTTAATCCCGGGGTTGTGTGGCTGGCCTGGGGTTGATGGGGGCTGGCAGGGGTGATGGGGGCTGGCGTGGGTCACAAGAGGGGCTTTTCTCCCTTATGCAGTCTTCTCATATGCTAAAATGACCCTAATCTACTTTTTAATCCCCTGGGGTTGTGTGGCTTGCTTGGGGGTGACGAGGGGCTTGCGGGGGTGACAGGAGGGGGGCTATTCTCCCCTTTACCTCTCAGTTGTCCTTTTCCAGTCCTCTCTTATGCTAAAAAGACCTTAACCAAATTTTTTATCCGCAGGGGTCATGTTGCTTGTGTGGCCGGTGTGAATGTGACCGGGGGCTTGGCAGGGGTGATGGGAGGCTTGGCAAGGGTGGCAGGGGGGCGAGGTACAGAAAATACCCCCCGGCGTACATGCCCTCAAAACTGCAGGAGATGGAGGACAGCGGGGAGATGAAGGAATTTGAGTAGCGGGCGGTCCGAGCGGCCCACAGCACCCACACCACCTCTGTACTCCACCACCCGCTTGTCAGGTGTGTGTGTGTCTGTCTGTGTGTGTGTGTGGGTTTTGTCTCTTTCTATCTCTCTCTCTCTCTCTCTCTCTCTCTCTCTCTCTCTCTCTCTCTCTCTCTCTCTCTCTCTCTCTCTCTCTCTCTCTCTCTCTCTCTCTCTCTCTCTCTCTCTCTCTCTCTCTCTCTCTCTCTCTCTCTCTCTCTCGTGTGTGTGTGTGTGAGAGAGAGAGAGAGAGACTCTGTGTGTGTGTGTGTGTGTGTGTGTGTGTGACTGGAAGAGGAGGAGGAGGAGGAGGAGGAGGAGGTGGTGGTGGTGGTGGTGGAAGAAAAAGAAGAAGAAGAGAGGAAGAAATAGAGAGAGAGAGAGAGAGAGAGAGCAATTGTGTGTGTGTGTGTGTGTGTGTGTGTGTGTGTGTGTGTGTGTGTGTGTGTGTGTGTGTGTGTGTGTGTGTGTCCCTAACCTAACCTAACTCTCTCTCTCACAGGAAATTCACCAACCACATCATGAAAACAGGAAACAAACCTCTGGCCAGGGAACTTGTCGAGAAGGTGAGGGAAGTTAGTGTAGTAGTAGTAGTAGTAGTAGTAGTAGTAGTAGTAGTAGTATTTTGTATTATATTCCTTCACCACTATTCTGTCCATCTACTACTACTACTACTACTACTACTACTACTACTACTACTACTACTACTACTACTACTACTACTGTGTGTGTCCAGCCTGGTGTGATGTTAAGTTAGTGGTTAGTTAAGGAGAAATGAGGTGAAATAGGAAGGCTTGTAATGTGTGTGTCTGTGTAAATTGTTGGTCTGTTTTTGCATTTTTCTCCTATTTCTCCTTACTTTGTGGTGTTGTTGGTCATTACAGGTATAGAAGAATGTTTCCTGTGTGTCTCCAGCCTGGTGTGATGTTAGGTTAGTGGTTAGTTAAGGAGAAATTAGCTCAAATAGGAAGGCTTGTAATGTGTGTGTCTGTGTGCTTGTTGGTCTGTTTTCCTGTTACCTAACCTAACCTAACCTTCTCATTTCAGGTCAAAGGTCACAACTAGCCAGCCGGGAGTGGGTCAGGATGGCACGGCTGGCTGTGGTGGTGGTGGTGGTGGGTGTTGGCAGCAGCAGGAAGGCCAGACTACACGCTGTCCCACAAATTTATTGAAATGTTGCAGAGTGAACAGTCCACTTGGAAGGTTTGTTTGTTTGTGTGTGTGTGTGTATTTACCTATTTGTGTATTACAGGGCCCGAGCTTAGCTCTCTGTGTCCTGTCTCCTTGTCCATTCCTGTCATATCTCTCTTTCATCTGATTGACACACACCGCATCAACGACATGACTGCTCAGTTTATTCCACTTATCAATGCTACGATGCGGGAAACTGTATTTTCTCACGTCATTTAGACAGATGTCCTTTATTAGCTTTTTCCATGTCCTCGGAGATAATTACTTGTGGTCACCTTTATCAACTCTCTATCCAGTATGTCAATCTTGTTCACCAATTTATACATAGTTATCATGTCTCCTCTTGTTCTTCTCTCTTCTAATGTGGTCAGCCCCAGCTTCCTCAGTCTTTCCTCATAGTCTAACTCCCTGAGTCCTGGTACCATCCTTGTTGCCAGCCTCTGTACCCTTTCTACCTTCTTCACATTTTTCTTCATATGCGGTGACCAGACACATGCTGCATATTCTAGCTGGGGTCTTATTAAGGTACATAATATCTTCTTCATCATTCCTTCATCTAGGTAGTGGAATGCAAGGCCAATATTTTGAAGCATGTTGTATGTTTTCCAAAAAATCTTGTTAATGTGTTTCTCCGGTGACAAAGTGTTTTGCACGGTTACTCCTAAGTCTTTCTCCTCATTGGTCTCTTTAATTTTCTCATCACCCAGTCTGTAATCCCAGTTTGGTGTGTGTGTGTGTCAGTCAGGATATTAGATTATCTTAACCTAACCTATTCTAATCTTGTGTGTGTGTGTGTGTGTATTCACCTAGTTCACCTAGTTGTAATTTTACAGGGCCTGGGTATCATACTCGTG
Organism: Portunus trituberculatus; assembly: GCF_017591435.1. NCBI lineage: Eukaryota > Metazoa > Arthropoda > Malacostraca > Decapoda > Portunidae > Portunus > Portunus trituberculatus. Next base: position 5,601,603 of record NC_059265.1, read on the forward strand.
TGGCCCCGTCTCCATATCTACACACATCCAACTTTCCTTTAAATCTATGCACACTCCTCGCTGACACCATCTCCTCACTCAAACCATTCCACACCTCCACACATCTTTGTGGGAACCTATATTTCTTCACATCCTTCAAGCATATTCCCTTGGCTGTCTTTTTACTATGCGATCTTGTAGTTCTATTTAAGTTTTCCTCTCTCAAAATCATTTGCTCATTATCCACTTCATCCAGTCCGTTCAACAGTTTATAAACCTGTATTAAATCTCCTCTTTCTCTTCTTTGTTCCAAGGTAGGCAAATTCATTTCTTTTAATCTCTCCTCATAGGTCATTTCTGCCAATTCCGGAACCATTTTTGTTGCTATTCTCTGCAATCTCTCCAACTTCCTTATATGCTTCTTTTATAAGGGGACCAAACCACTCCAGCATATTCCAATCTTGGTCTAATTACCGTACTAATTAATTTCTTCATCATATCTTTATCCATATTATGGAAGGCTAATCCAATATTTTTTATCAAATTATACGTTTCTCCAAACATCTTATCAATATGAGCCTCAAACTGCCCATGGTCTTGTATCATCACTCCCAAATCCTTTTCCTTTTCCACCTTTTTCAACACTACTTCTTCACCCATCTTATATGACCCTCTTGGCCGTCTTCCACTCTTCCCCATCTCCATCACATGACTTTTGCTCAGATTAAATTCCATTTGCCACTTCTTGCTCCACTCCCAAATCCTATCCAGATCTGCCTGTAAAATTTCACAATCTTCTTCACTCTTCACACACCTACACAACTTCGCATCATCCGCAAACAAATTAATATAGCTGTTTACTCCCTCTGGCATGTCATTAATATATACAAGGAAAAGTATTGGTGCCAGCACTGAGCCTTGTGGGACTTCACTCTCCACCACCAACCAGTCTGACTTTGCATCCCTTATTACTGTTCTCATCTCCCTCCATCTCAGGTAGTTTTCCATCCACTTTAACACTTTTCCTTTCAGTCCTCCATAAATCTCTAATTTCCATAACAGTCTCATGTGAGGTACCTTGTCAAAAGCTTTCTTTAAATCCAAATATACACAGTCCATCCATCCTCTCTCTCTTGTATTTTGTCAACCACTCTTGAATAAAAGCTCAGTAGATTTGTTACACATGACCTCCCTTTCCTGAAGCCAAATTGATGATCCGATAATAACTTATGATCCTCCAGGAACCGTATCCAATATTTCTTTATCACCCTCTCACAAATCTTACCGACCACACTTGTTAGAGACACAGGTCTATAGTTAAGAGGCTCTTCCTTACTGCCTCCCTTATAAATGGGCACCACTTCAGCTCTTCCACTCTACTGGTACTTCCCCTGTTTCTAATGAACACCTTATAATATATAATGGATCAATCAATTCTTCTCTACACTCCTTCAATAATTTTCCTGAAACTTCATCTGGTCCCATCGCTTTATCATCTTTAAGTTCCTCCAACATTTTATATAACTCCTTTTAGGTATCTTAATGTCATCCATGTGCACATTTCCTTGTACATTCTGAGGCTTTACAAACATTGTTTCTTCAGTAAATACTTGCTGAAACCTATTATTTAGCAATTCCGCTATATTCTTAGGGTCATCTACTATCCCTTGCTCTCCTTTTAATCTTTCAATGGACTCTCTCTTTTAAGTTTACCATTTATGAACCTGTAAAACAATTTTGGATGTTCCTTACTCCTGTCTACAATATCTTTTTCAAATTTTCTTTCTTCCTCCTCCTTACCCTCACATACTCATTTCGCCACTCTATAATTCTCCTTATTTAGTATATTCCTGCTCTTTTTCCATCTTTTCCAAGCCACATCTCTTTTCCTTAGCCTTAACACAAGTTGCATTAAACCAATCCTTTCTTCCTTCCTCTCTCGGTTTATACTTTGGTACAAATTTCATAACTCCTTCTTTATAATATTTCATAAAATCTCATATTTCTTTTGCACTTCTCTGATTTGTAACATCTCCTCCCAATCTAATTTTCTGAAATAATTTTTCAAACTTTGTGTCCATCTTTCTATAATTCAATCTACCACTCCTGTATGTCTCGTCCTTCCTTCGCTGTGTTGTTGCTATCTGCATTTCCATAACCACATGATCACTCTTTCCCAAAGGACACTTGTATTGTATATCTCCACATAGGTACACTTCTCTTGTTAACACCAAATCCAGTCTAGCCGGTTCATCATCTCCTCTATATCTAGTATTTTCCTTCACCCTCTGTTCCATCATATTTTCCATCATTAGATTAAGAAATCTCTCTCCCCATGCTTCCTCTCCAACACCACTTACTAGATTTTCCCAATCCACTCCTTACAATTAAAATCTCCTACTTGTATCACCTTTCTTTTTCCAGATAATACACTTTCCAAACTCTGTAAAGTATCCTTGATCATATTGTCGTATTCCTTAATGTCCAAGAATTTGTTTTAGGAGGTACATAGGTCACCATGATTATTAATTCTTTTCCATCACTTTTATCCTTATGCTTATCACTTCTGCGTTGTTCTTCCCATACCAAACCTTATCCACATTTATTTCTTTCTTCGTCATAATCATAACTCCTCCTCCACCTTTACTCTCCCTATCCTTTCTCCATATATTATATTTATTATCCAAATTTATCTTTGTTTTTCCATGCAATTTTGTCTCAGTCAAACACACTATATCAGGCTTCTCCACTATCATATAGTCTTGCAATTCCAATCTACTTGACAGTATCCCATCTATATTAGTATACATTATGGTCCACCCACTGCTTCCTCTAGGGGTTCCTCCGTATTCCTTCTTTCCACATACCACTTTCTGACTCTCTCTCCTATAACTCTCCAAAAAAACTTTTCTCTTTCCTCCTCAGACCGCTCATCATTTTTCCTTCTCGCCTCTTCCACCAATTCCTTATATCTTCTCCTCTCTTCCTCATTTCTATTCTTTCTCACAAACACCTCTTTACAACCTTCTATCTCTCTTAACTTTGATGTTCTATATAGGATATCCTCCAGATTGTTGTGACTTCAGTACTACTTTAATCGGTCTGCTCACTCCTCCTTATACGGACCCAGTCTATGGATCTCTTCCACTTCTTCTTGTAGGTCTTTTTTTTTCATCATCATTTAGATTTTTGAACAGATCTCTTACTGTTTTTAATTCTTCCTTAATTCTCTTAGGCTTATATGTTGTATTTTGTTCTTTCATCCCAAATATTAACACACTCTTCTTCTTTTCTGCTATTTCCCTTATCAATGTTTCCTTATTCTTCATTACATTAACCAGTTCCTCCATATCTACACTTATCCAATTTTTCTTTAAAACTATGTACACTCTTTGCTGACACCACTTCCTCACTCAAACTGTTCCAAGTCTCAACACATCTTTGCGGGAAACTAAATTTTTTAACATCTCTCAGACATCGTCCCTTCCTTAGTTTCTTACTATGCGATCTTGTGCTTCTAAAGTCATATTCTTCTCTCAGGATCAGTTTCTCATTACCCACTTCATCCATTCCGTTAATCAGATCCCCTCTCTCTCTCTTCTCTGCTCTAAGGTTGGTAGATCCATTGCCTTTAGTCTCTCCTCATATGCCATCCCTTTAAATTCTGGAACCATTCTTGTAGCCATTTTTTGTAGTCTCTCTAATTTTCTTATGTGTTTCTTTTTATGGGGAGTCCACATATCTCCTGCATATTCCAATCTGGGTCTTTTTTTAGTACTTATCAATTTCTTCATCATTTCCTTGTCCATATAGTGAAATGCTACTCCAATATTCCTTAGCAAATTATACGTCTCTCTGAAAATTCTATCAATATGGCTTACCGGTTGATTATTTTCTTCCAATGTCACTCCCAAGTCCTTTTCCTTTTTACTTTTTCTAGTTCTACTCCATCTCCCATCTTATAGATTCTCACTGGTCGTCTTTCACTTTTTCCCATTTCCATGACATGGCTTTTGTCCACATTGAATTCCATCTCCCATTTTTTGCTCCATTTCCAGATCTTGTTTAAGTCTTCCTGTAGTATTTCACAATCCTCTTTTGTTTAATGACTCTGCACAGTTTCGCATCGTCCAAAACAGATTTATGTAGCTGTTCACTCCCTCTGGCATGTCATGTGTGTGTGTGTGTGTGTGTGTGTGTGTGTCAAAATATTAAATTATCTTAACC
>NC_059265.1:5606308-5613508 GCF_017591435.1 Portunus trituberculatus
GACAGCTTAGCTCAGTAATCAGCTTACCTTGTTGAGAAAATGCTTTGCTTCAGTGACACCCCAGACAGCTTAGCTCAGTAATCAGCTTACCTTTATGCTCAGAGTATGTTTTGGGGCATTTTGAGGTGTTACATGGTGTTTTGAGTGTGTTTTGGGATAAAATTGAGTGTTTCAAGTGGTTTGGGCATGTTGAGTGTGTGTGGGTGTGTTTGTATTGAGCTCAGAGTTTGTTTTGGGGCATTTTGAAATGTTTTGGGATAAAATTGAGTGTTTTAAGTGGTTTGGATGTATTGAGTGTGTGTGGGTGTGTTTGTATTGAGCTCTGGGTGTGTTTTGGGGCATTTTGAGGAGTTACATGGTGTTTTGAGTGTGTTTTGGGATAAAATTGAGTGTTTTTACTGAAACTGAGGTTCCCCACGAATAGACCTGTCTCTGATAAAATGCTTTGGTTCGCAGTGACATCTCAGACAGCTTAGGTCAGTAATCAGCTTACCTTTGTGCCATCTTGACATGACATGATGCTCTCGGGAACACATTCCTCACACAAATAGATAAATCTCTGCACACTCAGTGAAATGTGGCTCAAAAATCTCTTAACTTCTTGTATGGTACATTTGCAGGATTGAAGCAAAGTCAGTCTTTTTATAATAATATATTTCCTCTATGTCACATAAACAGCTTTCATTCCTTCACAGCACCAACATCCACACAGAGTGTCCACACAGACAACACTGCGTCATTAAACTGTATATTAATGTACTTTAACTACTTTACATGTACGGTAAGTCCTCGTTACACGGTACATGTGCGTTCCTGAAAACCTTACCACAAATCAGAATTACCGTATCCCGAACCCATTATAACGTGCAATAATAGGGAATGCGCTCCAGCTTCCTGGGAGGTAGGCTAGAAAATGGCCTGTTCATACTCAGATATTGTGTACAAAAATCATTTCAAAGTAAAAAAATCTTTAATTGTCATATCAATAGATGTTTGCAAAGTTTTAGACAGTATAAGAAGGGATTATAGGATCAAAATTCTTATGGAATATCAAATAAATGAAAAAGTACTAGACCTAATAACAAAAGTTTACCCTGGAGACAAAACTAGACTAAGACTTCAAACACAAAATTTAACAAGTGGCATCAGACAGACAGACAGACAGACAGACAGCAGGGGGATGTACATACAGCCTCCATAACACTTGGCAAATTAACCCCTTCACTACCAGGACGTGCTTTCATACATAGTCATTCTGTTTTCTATTTTGGTGATTCTATACAGCTTCACAAACTTATTATGTGGGGATTCAAATAGTGAAAACTCAGGCCATTAATCCTCTGACCTCCATAGACTCTTCCTAATGTCAATAAAATCGTCTAATCACGCCCAAAACTCACAGTAAAAATGCCTCCCAGTACTGAAGGGGTTAAAAATTATGAAGACTGTGGCCATTAATCTTGTGATCTCCATAGACTCTTCTTAGTGTCAATAAAATGGTCTAATGGTACACAAATCTCAAGGTAAAAATACGTCCCAGTACTGAAGGGGTTAAAATAGTGAAGACTGTGGCCATTAATCTTCTGACCTCCATACACCCTTCCTAATGTCATCAAAATGGTCTAATGGTACACAAACCTCAAGGTAAAAATGTGTCCCAGTACTGAAGGGGTTAAAATAGTGAAGACTGTGGCCATTTATCCTCTGACCTCCATACACCCTTCCTAATGTCAATAAAATGGTCTAATGGTACACAAATCTCAAGGTAAAAATGTGTCCCAGTACTGAAGGGGTTAAAATAGTGAAAACTGTGGCCATTTATCCTCTGCCCTCCATACACCCTTCCTAATGTCAATAAAATGGTCTAATGGTACACAAACCTCAAGGTAAAAATGTGTCCCAGTACTGAAGGGGTTAAAATAGTGAAGACTGTGGCCATTAATCTTCTGACCTCCATACACCCTTCCTAATGTCATCAAAATGGTCTAATGGTACACAAATCTCAAGGTAAAAATGTGTCCCAGTACTGAAGGGGTTAAAATAGTGAAGACTGTGGCCATTTATCCTCTGCCCTCCATACACCTTCCTAATGTCAATAAAATGGTCTAATGGTACACAAATCTCAAGGTAAAAATACATCCCAGTACTGAAGGGGTTAAAATAGTGAAGACTGTGGCCATTTATCCTCTGCCTCCATACACCCTTCCTAATGTCAATAAAATGGTCTAATGGTACACAAATCTCAAGGTAAAAATACATCCCAGTACTGAAGGGGTTAAAATAGTGAAGACTGTGGCCATTAATCTTCTGCCCTCCATACACCCTTCCTAATGTCAATAAAATGGTCTAATGGTACACAAATCTCAAGGTAAAAATACATCCCAGTACTGAAGGGGTTAAAATAGTGAAGACTGTGGCCATTTATCCTCTGCCCTCCATACACCCTTCCTAATGTCATCAAAATGGTCTAATGGTACACAAACCTCAAGGTAAAAATAGGTCCCAGTACTGAAGGGGTTAAAATAGTGAAGACTGTGGCCATTATCTTCTGTCCATACACCCTTCCTAATGTCAATAAAATGGTCTAATGGTACACAAATCTCAAGGTAAAAAATACGTCCCAGTACTGAAGGGGTTAAAATAGTGAAGACTGTCATTAATCTTCTGCCTCCATACAAAATAATGTCAAATAAATGGTCTAATGGTACACAAATCTCAAGGTAAAAATACATCCCAGTACTGAAGGGGTTAATAACTTTCAAAATAATAATAAAGACATTAGAAAGTGTAAATTTGTGCTCAAAGATGACACTTTAAATGTGACTCACTTATTCTTTGCAGACGATGGAATGCTGTCAGCGAGCAGCATGGAAGACGCAGAGAGAGTGGTGGTCAGGTGGTGGTGGAGACAGGGAGAGTATGTGGCCTGGAGATTAACAAACAGAACACCAATAATCTTGTGACCTCCATGCACCCTTCCTAATGTCAATAAAGTTGTCTTATCATGCCCAAAATTACTAATAAACCATATTATTATTAATTATTATTATTATTATTATTTTACACACACACACTGGGATGGACTGGGAGAGGCTGGGATGACTGGGAGAGAGAAAAGGAGGACAGAGAAGTCTGTGAGCATGTATTTCATGAGAAGTTATGGGTGGAAGGAGCACAGGTGGAGAAGATGTACAGAATGGGAATGAAAGTGAGAGGGAGTGAGAGGCCCCTAATAGTATGTATGTCTGCGTGATGTATATGATAAATGGGAGGTGGTGAAGAGGGGCAGACAGCTGAGAGACTGTCATGAGGAAGACATAAGTCAAATCAGGATTGCCCTGACAAAACTAAGAAAGAGAGAGAACAAGACGCAATGCTAAAGGAAAAGTTGCAAGACAAAAGAAGACAAGGAGGCCAGTGGAAAATACAGAGGGGAAAAATTGTGAGAGTAGGAGAAGGCACTGGTGGGGACTGAAATACAGGTGTACGGGACAAAGAAATCAGCGAAAAGAGTGTCAAAATGAAGGTAATAAATATACAAGGGCTAACACAAACTAAAGCAAAAGAAGTAGAAGAGTTAGTGAGTGATGATAGTATAGTTTGCTTAACAGAGACCCAGAAGAAGCTAAGAGATATAAACTTCAGTGATAACTGTGTGATAGTAGATAATATGAGAGAGGAGCAAGATAGAAAGGGAGGAGGACTAATGGTGCTATATAGGAAGGATACAGGAGTACAGCTAGAGAAGATACCAACAAAATGTCCGGATATATTGCACACAAAAGGGAAAATGAGAGGATGGGAGATGAGACTAGTAGTGGTTTACCTGAGTGTTAACGATCCACCCAGAAATAATAATATTAAGCTACAAATGGAAAGGATAATAAATGGAAACTCTCACCGCTCTTAGTCATGGGTGACTTTAATGGACATGTGGGCTTCAAAGGGGAGCAGAAGGTGAATACAAATGGAGAAATCATTTTGGAATTGATAATGTTAAATGATGATTGCAAATGCACAGGAGGAGAGTTCACATGGAGCAGAAATGAACAAAGGAGTGTTATTGATTATGTACTGGCAACAAATCAAGTCTATAGGAAATTCAAGAGCATGCATATAGATGAGGAGAAGGACATTTTGACATGTCAGACCACAATCCAATTGAAGTGGAGCTAATAATAAAGAGAAGAAGAAAAATGTGAGAGAAAAGAGTGGGTTGTGAAGGAGTATTATAAAACAGACAATAATTCCTTAGAAAGATTTTGGGTGTGCATGGAAAGCCAGGCGCTAAATAAGGAAGTGGAGAACATTGAAAATTGGAGTCACTAATAAAGAGAAGGTGCTAAAAGGAAAATATAGGAGAAGAGGAGAAAAGAATAGCAAGAACACAGAGCCTGTATGGATAAATGATGTAATTAGGAAAGAAATCAAAGAAAGGAGGAGGAGAAATGCAACAACAAATGAAGAAGAGAGGAAAGGTGGAAGGAGTTATACCCAAAGCAAAAGAAAGGGTACATGTGCTAATAAAAAAGGAGATCTGTAAACAAGAAGAGAAAACAGTCAAAGAAATGAAGGAAAGCAAGGATGGAGGAAAGAAGATGTGGGAGTACATTAAGAAGCTAAAGGGAAAAGATCAAGGAGAAAAATCCCCTAAAAATCTATGGAGAAGATGGGGTACAACTGGAGCAGGAGAAGGTGGGGGGGGAGGAGGTAAAGAAATTGTGGAGCAACATATATAGAAAATATGAAAACAATATTGAAGAAATGTGGAATGTGAGGAAGAGAGAGAGTATGAGAACATGATCAAAGACATAGAAGAGAAACGATCAGTTAGGCTGAACGCAGTTGATGAACAAGGGACACAAATGCAATATATACAGACTTGTGCAGTGGAGGTATGGGAACACATCGACATGGCAAGAAGGGTGACAGGAGGAGAGGTGCAATTACAACAGAACATTATCACAGAGGAAAGAGTGGCGAGGTGTCTGGGAAAATGAAGAGCAAACGAGCTGTGGGGACAGATAATATTAAAGGACAAATGTACAAGGAGATAGGAAATAGCACAGTATTAAAGGAAATATTAGCAAAGGGAATGAAAAGTACATTAGAGTCAGGCCATGTACCACCAAGCTGGAAAGAATCAAGGACAGTGATGATCCCCAAAACAAGATGCCCAAAAGCCAAGGATTTGAGACCTATTGCATTAACTAACGTTGGGTATAAACTAATGATGTCAATCATAAGAGATGGCTTAGAAGATCACATAACAAAGAACAGCTTAGGGAAACAAACGCAAGGAGGTTTCACAGAACGTAGTACAATTGAAAATAACATTTTTGTTCTAAAATACTGCATACAAAAATCTTTCAAGATGAAAAAGCGTTAATTGTAACATCAATTCATTTTGCCAAAGCATAAAGAGGGAGAAATTAATACACCAGCCATACCAGGAAAATACTGAAAAAATAATTGGGGCTCTGCTTTTTAACAATACAGACATACAACAAACAAACACAACTCTGCAAAAATTTTGGAATGTAAGACAAAAGAAGATCAAGGAAATAGAAGATGATAACAGAAATCAATAAGTGAAAGAACAAAAGACCACAGGAGACAGCCAGAAAAATACGTCAGGCAGTGGGACTGGGAGGAGAGCCAGATCTGGGATCTGAGGCTGGGAGGAGACTTGGGAGACAACTAGGCACAACTCAACTCAACTGGGAAAGGCATGAGACTGGGTTGCACTGGGAGATTGGGAGGCTGGGAGGCACTGGGAGAGGCTGGGAGGCACTGGGAGAGGCTGGGAGGCACTGGGAGAGGCTGGGATGCACTGGAAAGGCTGTGATGTCACTGGGACTTGGGATGCACTGGGAGAGGCTGGGAGGCACTGGGAGGCTGGGAGGATGCACTGGGAGGCTGAGGCAGGGAGACTGGGAGGCACTGGGAGATTGGGAGGCTGGGAGGCACTGGGAGAGGCTGGGATGCACTGGGAGAGGCTGGGAGGCACTGGGAGACTGGGATGCACTGGGAGGCTGGGAGGCTGGCACTGGAGAGGCTGGGAGGCACTGGGAGAGACTGGGTTGCACTGGGAGAGCTGGGAGGCACTGGAGAGGCTGGGATGCACTGGGAGAGGCTGGGAGGCACTGGGAGAGGCTGGGAGGCACTGGGAGAGACTGGGAGGCACTGGGAGAGGTTGGGATGCAGTGGGAGGCTGTGATGCCACTGGGAGAGGTTGGGAGGCACTGGGAGAGGCTGGGAGGCACTGGGAGAGGCTGGGAGGCACTGGGAGAGGTTGGGATGCACTGGGAGGCTGGGAGGCACTGGGAGGCTGGGACACTGGGAGGCTGGGACTGGGCACTGGGAGAGGCTGGGAGGCACTGGGGAGGCTGGGAGGTACTGGGAGGCTGGGACTGCACTGGGAGGCTGGGAGGCACTGGGAGAGGCTGGGAGGACTGACACTGGGAGGCTGGGAGGCTGGGAGGCACTGGGAGGCTGGGAGGCACTGGGATGGGAGGCACTGGGAGGCTGGGAGGCACTGGGAGGCTGGGAGCACTGGGAGAGGCTGGGAGGCACTGGGAGGCCAGGCACTGGGAGGCTGGGAGAGGCTGGGAGGCTGGGCACTGGAGAGGCTGGGATGCACTGGGAGGCTGGGAGGCACTGGGAGGCTGGGAGGCACTGGAGAGGCTGGGAGGCACTGGGAGGCTGGGAGGTACTGGGAGGCACTGGGAGGCACTGGGGAGGCTGGGAGGCACTGGGAGGCTGGGATGCACTGGAGAGGCTGGGATGCACTGGGATAGACCAGCTGGACTGAAATAAGACAGAACAGAACACCAAAATCTTATATCACCTATTTCAACGCCGCCCACGCCCCGACACGCCGCCCACTCCACCCACAGCACGGGAAAGGAGTTCAACATATATAAATAGGAATTAAAATATATATTAAAAGTCCTTGATACCATAATAGCGATGTTCTTATAATACCGTCACTCTTCTGTCGTCTATAAATTTCTGTCGTTTATTGATTTTACCTTCTCGCTTTGAGTCAATCTTTTCGTAATGACTTCTTCTCATAATTCTTCGCTCTTTAATAAAATTTTTGTCCCTCCATATCACTTTATAGTCGTTTTTGTTGTATGATATGACTAGATAAAACGTATAACAAAACATCAAACAAGATATATTAGTTTGAAACAG
>NC_059265.1:5614008-5630148 GCF_017591435.1 Portunus trituberculatus
GAGACTTTTTCTGGGTGGGTGAACACCTTCTACTTCATCACCGCTACGGCTGGACCACAGTGAAAGAGAGAGAGAGAGAGAGAGAGAGAGAGAGAGAGAGAGAGAGAGAGAGAGAGAGAGAGAGAGAGAGAGAGAGAGAGAGAGAGAGAGAGAGAGAGTGAACATGTACTTACAATGGTGACGCTGCGTCCTGACACACACATAGGCCTACTGGCGCTGACACACAGGTCTATGTGAGTAATCCTCGGTGTCACATCACTCCCCACCCCCCCAACACACAGAGACACTTATATAGGCCTACCCCAGGGTGCCACTTTTCTGATAGGCCTACCCCAGGGTGCCACTTTTCTGATAGGCCTACCCCAGGGTGCCACTTTTCTGATAGGCTTAACCCAGGGTGCCACTTTTCTGATAGGCCTACCCCAGGGTGCCACTTTTCTGATAGGCCTACCCCAGGGTGCCACTTTTCTGATAGGCCTACCCCAAGGTGCCACTTTTCTGATAGGCCTACCCCAGGGTGCCACTTTTCTTCACTTGAGCGACGTTTTGTCACTTTGCACAATTGTGGCGGCTTGGTTTGGCGGGAAAGTGAGCGTGGTGTGTCCTGTGTCATGTGTCGTGTGTCATGTGTCTGGCGCGGCGTGTCATGTGTCGTGTGAACACTGCAACACTCTCACAACACTGTGTTACTACACACATCCCAGCAAAGTGCCTTAAATCCACGCTAGAGTGTCGGGGCGCGGCACAGCATGCCCCACCACTGCACACACCCACACAAACTAAAGGGGCGCGGGGCGCGGGGCGGGGCACCGTGTCGTTCCTTTAGGCTTCATAATATATCAAAATCAAACCACACCAGCGAGACAAGTAACAAAAACAAAATGACAAATTAAGAGGTATGAGAATCACTAATTACACACACAAACAAACAATGGCGTCCTTGGAAAACAAACAAATAATATTAATGATAATATCTGAAGGGTGAGCGGCGCGGCGCTTTGTCGCGCGCTTGGCGCCAACACAGATTTCAAAATTATATTCATTAATTTGCGTCAAAATACTCGTTCACAAACAACACTGTAGTGACGGAGTGGTGTCATCAGCGCAATAAACCTTAGAAAACAACAAATGTTTGTAATACATTACATAAATATTCAACAAATGTTTGTAATACATTACACAAATCTTAGCAACAGTAGGCTAGCAATTCATTCTATTTCATTTCTTCTTGATCTATTTCACTATTTTCAATCATTTTACAGCCTAACAAGGTCATTAATTATTTCCTCCAGTGCTGGGAACCTTCCTTTACCTGAGACACGCCCACGCCCACCCACGCCCATCATAGCCTACCCACTACCTCCCATACACCCACCATTACCCACTATAGGACGCCCACAAGCACACCAACACGTGCACACCCACCCACGAGGTAATGGCTAGGTTGTGATGGGCGTGTGTGAGGTGTGGGCGTGTTGGTGAGTGGTGGGCGTAGAGATGCTCTTAACTTCACTAGTACCATGACGCGTTTTTCATATTCCTTGTGGTGACTATTTGGTGATTTTATACAGAGAGAGAGAGAGAGAGAGAGAGAGAGAGAGAGAGAGAGAGAGACTGATAACTTTATTGTTACAGCACTACCACTGGGATGCACCAGTAAGAAGCAAGCAACAATCTTGGCTTTCTGTATATTTTCCTCATAACTTTGTCAATTTTAAAATATGCATAAACTTGTATATATATTTCAAAAGAGGAAAGTTTGTTCTACAATTTTACTTGATGCATTTTGTCATGGATGCCACTAGTTCTGAGGAATATGTCTTTGAAAATAATATCAGCAATCAAAATTTAATATTTTATTATTTTTTCCTATATATTTATTTATCTTTGTAAAATAACCTGTCATTGCTATAAAACAATAAATTCTGAACAATTTTTATTGAGTTGTGTTTTGATAAAACTATTATTTTACCAGATATATGACTTTTAAGAAAATTCCAAAATGACGTGTTGATTCCAACATGGATTCATGGGGATTTTTAGTATGATGTACCTGAGGACTAGTCAAGTGAGAAGTGAGAAACAATCTATTGCAATTTGTTTTAGGTTGAAAGATTTACTGGACTAATTGACTCAAAGCGAGAAGGTAAAATCAATAAACGACAGAAATTTATAGACGACAGAAGAGTGACGGTATTATAAGAACATCGTTATTATGGTATCAAGGACTTTTAATATATATTTTAATTCCTATTTATATATGTTGAACTCCTTTCCCGTGCTGTGGGTGGCGTGTGGGGGCGTGGGCGGCGTTGAAATAGGTGATATAAGATTTTGGTGTGTTCTGTTCTGTCTTATTTCAGTCCAGCTGGTCTATCCCAGTGCATCCCAGCCTCTCCCAGTGCCTCCCAGCCAGTGCTCCCAGCCTCTCCCAGTGCATCCCAGTGTCTCCCAGCCTCTCCCAGTGCCTCCCATCCTCTCCCAGTGCATCCCAGCCTCTCTCAGTGCATCCCAGCCTCTCCCAGTGCCTCCCAGCCTCTCCCAGTGCCTCCCAGCCTCTCCCAGTGCCTCCCAGCCTCTCCCAGTGCATCCCAGCCTCTCCCAGTGCCTCCCAGCCTCTCCCAGTGCCTCCCAGCCTCTCCCAGCCTCTCCCAGTGCATCCCAGCCTCTCCCAGTGTCTCCCAGCCTCTCCCAGTGCCTCCCACCTCTCTCAGTGCATCCCAGCCTCTCCCAGTGACTCCCAGCCTCTCCAGTGCCTCCCAGCCTCTCCCAGTGCCTCCCAGCCTCTCTCAGTGCATCCCATCCTCTCCCAGTGCCTCCCAGCCTCTCCCAGTGTCTCCCAGCCTCTCCCAGTGCCTCCCAGCCTCCACCATTGCCTCCCAGCCTCTCCCAGTGCATCCCAGCTCTCCCAGTGCATCCCAGCCTCTTCCAGTGCCTCCCAACCTCTCCCAGTGTCTCCCAGCCTCTCCCAGTGCCTCCCAGCCTCTCCCAGTGACGCCCAGCCTCTTCCAGTGCCTCCCATCCTTTCCCAGTGCCTCCCAGCCTCTCCCAGTGCATCCCAGCCTCTCCCAGTGTATCCCAGCCTCTCCTAGTGCCTCCCAGCTTCTCCCAGTCCCAGTCTCCCAGCCTCCCAGTGACTCCTAGTGCCTCCCATCCTCTCCCAGTGCCTCCCCTCCCAGCCTCTCCCATCTCCCAGTGCCTCCCATCCTCTCCCAGTGCCTCCCAGCCTCTCCCAGTGCCTCCCAGCCTCTCCCAGTGCCTCCCATCCTCTCCCAGTGCATCCCAGCCTCTCCCAGTGCATCCCAGCCTCTCCCAGTGCATCTCCCAGTGCCTCCCATCCTCTCCCAGTTCATCCCAGCCTCTCCCAGTGCCTCCCAGCCTCTCCCAGTGCATCCCAGCCTCTCCCAGTGTATTCCAGCCTTTCCCAGTTGAGTTGAGTTATAGGTCGGGAGAGATGCCTTTGTATCAGCTCTCCCTGACGTATTTTTCTGGCTATCGTGGTCTTTTGTTCTTTCACTTATTGATTTCTGTTATCGTCTTCTATTTCCTTGATCTTCTTTTGTCTTACATTCCAAAATTTATGCAGAGTTGTTTTTGTTTGTTGTATGTCTGTATTGTTAAAAAGCAGAGCCCCAATTATTTTTTCAGTATTTTCCTGGTACGGCTGGTGTATTGTTTTATTTTTGTGTCTTTCTGTGGCATAGGCAGGGCACCAGAGAAGGAAGTGGGCTAAATTTTCGTTGTCACCACTACACAGCCAACAGTCTGTGCTTCCATTTGAAAATGTTTTCCTGTCATTTAATTTTAGGGTTTGTTGTACATTTCAATAGGATATCTGATGCTATGTCATTAGTGTATACCTCATCTTGCCCTCCAGTCTCCTTCCTGTGTTCTTTGTACAGAGTTACACTAGTTTTATCATTTAATGCTTCTCGCCATGCCTGTGTGTCCCTAGTTTTCATTATGCTTGATATACTTTCCTTTGTTTCATTTTGTATGCTTCCTTTCAGTAGTGTTAATTCTCTCAGATCTTTTAGCTCCTGTGCCTTTCTTTTATCCATCTCCCTTGCCTGCTCTCCACCAACTCTTCTGCTACCCTTCTCACCAAGTCTTTTCCTTCCACCAGTAGATATCTGAGATATTTTACCTGCCCTTCCCTCACTCTTCAACTCACACTACGTAGATGCTCCAACTTCCCCCTCAGGGTTGCTAAAGGTGTATAGCTTGGTGCTCCTAAAATTTGCCGGAAAACCCCATTTTCTATCCTCTGCAGCTTACTAATTTCCATTTCATTAAGGTCTATAATGGTACTTCCATACAAAATGGAGGAAGTGCCACACTCTTCCAAAAGTTTTTCCAATGAGTAGTTTTGAGCAACTTGTCGCTATTACGCTCCTCGTCATATTGGCCAGCTTTCTCGCCTTTGTTAACATTTCCTCCTTCTGCACTGTGAACCAATTAATGCTGTCATTTATAGTGCTTCATAAATATCTAAATCTATCTTTTGCTTCTTTATTTTCAATATTTTCTGGTCTTACCTTCATGTTAAATATTATTATTCTACTTTTCTCTTTGTTTATTTCTAACCCAAATTCTTTTCCTATCTCCTCCATTTTCTTTATTACGTGTTTGGTATCCTCCACACTGCTGGTTAACAACATTCCATGGTCAGCGAAGAAAAGCCATGTTATATTAAACTCCTCGTCCCTGTAGCCTTTGTTTAAATCTTGTATTTGTTGCATTATTTTCAAAGTAATCAGTTTGAAAAGAGTGGTAGACACTGTGCATCCTTTGCCTTATTCCGCTTGTCACGTCTGTTTCCAGCTTTTCTTCCTCTACTAGGTCAATTTTGGTCTTATCATTGTTATATACATTGGCTATTCAATTAATACATTTTGGGTGTATTTTAGTTTCCATCAGGACTTGTATTAATTTCTCCCTCTTTATGCTTTGGCAAAATGAATTGATGTTACAATTAACGTTTTTTCATCTTGAAAGATTTTTGTATGCAGTATTTTAGAACAAAAAATGTTATTTTCAATTGTACTACGTTCTGTGAAACCTCCTTGCGTTTGTTTCCCTAACCTGTTCTTTGTTATGTGATCTTCTAAGCCATCTCTTATGATTGACATCATTAGTTTATACCCAACGTTAGTTAATGCAATAGGTCTCAAATCCTTGGCTTTTGAGCATCTTGTTTTGGGGATCATCACTGTCCTTGATTCTTTCCAGCTTGGTGGTACATGGCCTGACTCTAATGTACTTTTCATTCCCTTTGCTAATATTTCCTTTAATACTGTGCTATTTCCTATCTCCTTGTACATTTGTCCTTTAATATTATCTGTCCCCACAGCTCGTTTGCTCTTCATTTTCCCAGACACCTCGCCACTCTTTCCTCTGTGATAATGTTCTGTTGTAATTGCACCTCTCCTCCTGTCACCCTTCTTGCCATGTCGATGTGTTCCCATACCTCCACTGCACAAGTCTGTATATATTGCATTTGTGTCCCTTGTTCATCAACTGCGTTCAGCCTAACTGATCGTTTCTCTTCTATGTCTTTGATCATGTTCTCATACTCCTCTCTCTTCCTCACATTCCACATTTCTTCAATATTGTTTTCATATTTTCTATATATGTTGCTCCACAATTTCTTTACCTCCTCCCCCCGCCACCTTCTCCTGCTCCAGTTGTACCCCATCTTCTCCATAGATTTTAGGGATTTTTCTCCTTGATCTTTTCCCCTTTTAGCTTCTTAATGTACTCCCACATCTTCTTTCCTCCATCCTTGCTTTCCTTCATTTATTTCTTTGACTGTTTTCTCTTCTTGTTTACAGATCTCCTTTTTTATTAGCACATGTACCCTTTCTTTTTGCTTTGGGTATAACTCCTTCCACCTTTCCCTCTCTTCTTCATTTGTTGTTGCATTTCTCCTCCTCCTTTCTTTGATTTCTTTCCTAATTACATCATTTATCCATACAGGCTCTGTGTTCTTGCTATTCTTTTCTCCTCTTCTCCTATATTTTCCTTTTAGCACCTTCTCTGCTGTTTCTTTTATTAGTGACTCCAATTTTTCAATGTTCTCCACTTCCTTATTTAGCGCCTGGCTTTCCATGCACACCCAAAATCTTTCTAAGGAATTATTGTCTGTTTTATAATACTCCTTCACAACCCACTCTTTTCTCTCACATTTTTTCTTCTCTTTTATTATTAGCTCCACTTCAATTGGATTGTGGTCTGACATGTCAAAAATGTCCTTCTCCTCATCTATATGCATGCTCTTGAATTTCCTATAGACTTGATTTGTTGCCAGTACATAATCAATAACACTCCTTTGTTCATTTCTGCTCCATGTGAACTCTCCTCCTGTGCATTTGCAATCATCATTTAACATTATCAATTCCAAAATGATTTCTCCATTTGTATTCACCTTCTGCTCCCCTTTGAAGCCCACATGTCCATTAAAGTCACCCATGACTAAGAGCGGGTGAGAGTTTCCATTTATTATCCTTTCCATTTGTAGCTTAATATTATTATTTCTGGTGGATCGTTAACACTCAGGTAAACCACTACTAGTCTCATCTCCCATCCTCTCATTTTCCCTTTTGTGTGCAATATATCCGGACATTTTGTTGGTATCTTCTCTAGGTCTACTCCTGTATCCTTCCTATATAGCACCATTAGTCCTCCTCCCTTTCTATCTTGCTCCTCTCTCATATTATCTACTATCACACAGTTATCACTGAAGTTTATATCTCTTAGCTTCTTCTGGGTCTCTGTTAAGCAAACTATACTATCATCACTCACTAACTCTTCTACTTCTTTTGCTTTAGTTTGTGTTAGCCCTTGTATATTTATTACCTTCATTTTTACACTTTTCGCTGATTTCTTTGTCCCATACACCTGTATTTCAGTCCCCACCAGTGCCTTCTCCTACTCTCAACAATTTTTCCCCTCTGTATTTTCCACTGGCCTCCTTGTCTTCTTTTGTCTTGCAACTTTTCCTTTAGCATTGCGTCTTGTTCTCTCTCTCTCTTAGTTTTGTCAGGGGCAATCCTGATTTGACTTATATCTTCCTCATGACAGTCTCTCAGCTGTCTGCCCCTCTTCACCACCTCCCATTTATCATATACATCACGCAGACATACTATTAGGGGCCTCTCACTCCCTCTCACTTTCATTCCCATTCTGTACACCTCCACCTGTGCTCCTTCCACCCATAACTTCTCATGAAATACATGCTCACAGACTTCTCTGTCCTCCTTTTCTTTCTCCCAGTCCATCCCAGCCTCTCCCAGTCCATCCCAGTGTGTGTGTGTAAATAATAATAATAATAATATGGTTTATTAGTAATTGCAGTACATAGATACTGAAAATGCACACATGGGGATTGAGGGAGACTTAAGATGAGAACCTTAAGTTAGCTGTTTATGGGTGGCACCATGGAGGGGATAGCACTGTGATGATAACGGTCAGTTCTTGGGGCCTTGAATGGCGTGACCACGTTTGTGTGTGGTGTGGCATGGATTGGCTGGGGCGCGTCAGGGGAGATGTTGTAGCCGTGAGTGGCACAGCAGGCCTCTACCCATCTTGACGAGGGCCGCTTGGTGTGTATTTATCTAGTTGTATTTACCTAGTTGTAGTTTTACAGGGCCTGGCTTTATGCTCGTGTGGCCCCGTCTCCATATCTACACTTATCCAATCTTACTTTAAAAGTATGCACACTCGTTGCAGACACTACTTCTTCATCTAAACTGTTCCACGTCTCAATACATCTCTGCGGGAAACTATATTTTTTAATATCTCTCAGACATCTTCCTTTTCTCAGCTTTTTACTATGCGATCTTGTGCTTCGGATGTCATATTCTTCTCTCAAGATCAGTTTCTCATTATCCACTTGGTCCATTCTGTTGATCAATTTATAAACTTGTATCAGGTCTCCTCTCTCCCTTCTTTGTTCCAGGGTTGGTAGATCCATAGCCTTTAGTCTCTCCTCATATGTCATCCCTTCAAATTCTGGAACTATTCTTGTAGCTATTCTTTGTAGCCTATCCAATTTCCTTATGTGTTTCTTTTATGAGGAGTCCACACTACTCCTGCATATTCCAATCTGGGTCTTATTATAGTACTTATCAATTTCTTCATCATTTCTTTGTCCATGTAGTGAAATGCTACTCAAATATTCCTTAGCAAATTATATGTTTCTCTAAAAATTCTATCAATATGGCTTACTTGTTGATTGTTTTGTTCCATCGTCACTCCTAAGTCCTTTTCCTTTTTTACTTTCTCCAGTTCTACTCCGTCTCCCATCTTATAGATTTCCACTGGTCGTCTTTCACTCTTTCCCATTTCCATGACATGACTTTTGTTCACATTGAATTCCATTTCCCACTTCTTACTCCATTCCCAGATCTTAGTTAGGTCTTCTTGCAGTATTTCAGTGTGTGTGTGTGTGTGTATTCACCTAGTTGTAATTTTACAGGGCCTGGGTATCATACTCGTGTGGCCCCGTCTCCATATCTACACACATCCAACTTTCCTTTAAAACTATGCACACTCCTTGCTGACACCACCTCCTCACTCAAACCATTCCACACCTCCACACATCTTTGTGGGAAACTATATTTTTTCACATCCTTCAAGCATATTCCCTTGGCTATCTTTTTACTATGCGATCTTGTAGTTCTACTTAAGTTTTCCTCTCTCAACATCATTTGCTCATTATCCACTTCATCCAGTCCATTCAACAGTTTATAAACCTGTATTAAATCTCCTCTTTCTCTTCTTTGTTCCAAGGTAGGCAAATTCATTTCTTTTAATCTCTCCTCATAGGTCATTTCTGCCAATTCCAGAACCATTTTTGTTGCCATTTTCTGCAATCTCTCCAACTTCCTTATATGCTTCTTTTTATAAGGGGACCAGACCACTCCAGCATATTCCAATCTTGGTCTAATTACCATACTAATTAATTTCTTCATCATATCTTTATCCATATAATGGAAGGCTAATCCAATATTTTTTATCAAATTATACGTTTCTCCAAACATCTTAACAATATGAGCCTCAAACTGCCCATGGTCTTGTATCATCACTCCCAAATCCTTTTCCTTTTCCACCTTTTTCAACACTACTTCTTCACCCATCTTATATGACCCTCTTGGCCGTCTTCCACTCTTTCCCATCTCCATCACATGACTTTTGCTCAGATTAAATTCCATTTGCCACCTCTTGCTCCACTCCCAAATCTTATCCAGGTCTGCCTGTAAAATTTCACAATCTTCTTCACTCTTCACACACCTACACAACTTCGCATCATCCGCAAACAAATTAATATAACTGTTTACTCCCTCTGGCATGTCATTTATATATACCAGGAAAAGTATTGGTGCCAGCACTGAGCCTTGTGGGACTCCACTCTCCACCACCAACCAGTCCGACCTTGCATCCCTTATTGCCGTTCTCATCTCCCTCCATCTCAAGTAGTTTTCCATCCACTTTAACACTTTTCCTTTCAGTCCTCCATAAATCTCTACTTTCCATAACAGTCTCTCGTGAGGTACCTTGTCAAAAGCTTTCTTTAAATCCAAATATACACAGTCCATCCATCCTCTCTCTCTGTATTTTGTCAACCACTCTTGAATAAAAGCTCAGTAGATTTGTTACACATGACCTCCCTTTCCTGAAGCCAAATTGATGATCCGATAATAACTTATGATCCTCCAGGAACCGTATCCAATATTTCTTTATCACCCTCTCACAAATCTTACCGACCACACTTGTTAGAGACACAGGTCTATAGTTAAGAGGCTCTTCCTTACTGCCTCCCTTATAAATGGGCACCACTTCAGCTCTCTTCCACTCTACTGGTACTTCCCTGTTTCTAATGAGCACCTTATAATATCATATAGTGGATCAATCAATTCTTCTCTACACTCCTTCAATAATTTTCCTGAAACTTCATCTGGTCCCATCGCTTTATCATCTTTAAGTTCCTCCAACATTTTATATAACTCCTTTTTAGGTATCTTAATGTCCTCCATGTGCACATTTCCTTGTACATTCTGAGGCTTTACAAACATTGTTTCTTCAGTAAATACTTGCTGAAACCTATTATTTAGCAATTCCGCTATATTCTTAGGGTCATCTACTATCCCTTGCTCTCCTTTTAATCTTTCAATGGACTCTCTCTTTTTAAATTTACCATTTATGAACCTGTAAAACAATTTTGGATGTTCCTTACTCACTTGTGTGTGTGTGTGTGTGTGTGTGTGTGTGTGTGTGTGTATCAGGTCTCCCTTTTCTTCTGTTTTCCAGGGTTGGAAGTTGCATTCTTTTCAGTCTGTCTTCATAAGTCAAATCTCTTAAGTCAGGCACCATTTTGTTGCAGCCTCTGTACTTTCTCTAGTTTCCTTATGTGTTTCTTTAAGTTCGAGCCCACTGTATTGTTGCATATTCAAGCCTCGGTCTTATCATTGCAGTAATTATTTTCTTCATCATTTCTTCATCTAAATATACGAACGCCACTCTTATGTTCCTCAATAAGTTCAATACTTCTCAATTATTTTGTTTATATGTCTCTCTGGCGATAGGTCATTGGTAATTGTCACCCCAAGGTCTTTTTCTTCATGACTGGTTTTATGTCTTCATTTCCTATCTTGTACATACTCCTGATTCTTCTTTCACTCTTGCCAAACTCTATTTTCTTGCATTTTGTCGTGTTGAACTCCATTTGCCATGTACAGCTCCATTTCCATATTCTGTCCAAGTCTTCCTGGAGTAGTTCGCAATCTTTGTCACATCTCACTTTTCTTAACAATTTTGCATCGTCTGCAAATAGGCTCACATAACTGGACACCCCATCCACCATGTCATTTATGTAGACTGAACATTACTGGTGCCAACACTGATCCCTGTGGAACTCCACTCTCCACCAAGCCCCATTCTGATGGTCTGTCCTTAATTATTGTTCTCATTTCTCTTCCTACCAAAAGTCTTCCATCCATTTTAGTAAACTGCCATGCACTCCTCCTACCATTTCAAGTTTCCAGATCAGTCTCTTGTGGTACCTTATCAAAGGCCTTTTTAAATCCAGATATATTCCATCAGCCCAACCATCTCTTTCCTGTATTACATCTATCACCCTCGAATAGTAACATATCAGGTTTGTCGTGCATGAACGCCCTTTTCTAAAACCAAATTGACACTCACAAAGTATGTCATTTTCTCCAAGAAGTCTGTCCATCTATTCTTCACCACCCTCTCACACATCTTAGCTACCACACTTGTAAGTGACACTGGTCTATAGTTCAATGGGTCTCTTGTTACCTGATTTATAGATTGGGACAATGTTAGCTCTTTTCCAGTCTTGGGGCACTACACCTTCCCTTAATGAGGCATCAATTACTTCACAAACTTTTTCTGCCAGTTGCTCCTGCATTCTCTTAAAATCCATCCTGATACCCCATCAGGTCCCACAGCTTTTCTCACTTCTAAACTCCCCATCATGTTCTTGATCTCTCCACAGTTACTTGAAACTCCTTCATAATCCCTTTCTGTTCCATTACCAGTGGTTTGTCAAAAGCAGTCTCCTTTGTGAATACCTTCCGAAAGCATCCATTCATAGCCTCTGCCATTTCCTGGGATCTTCACTGCATACCCATTTACTTCTAAACTTTCAATACTTTCTATTTTTGATGTTGTTGTTCACATGTCTGTAAAAAGCCTTGGTTGGTCTTTACATTTATCAATTATATCCTTTTCTTGTTTCTTTCTTTCTTCTCTTCTAATCAACACATATTCATTTCTTGTGTGTCATACAAAGTCAGTTTTCATCCAATATTTCTACATTGTGTTGTTTAAATAGAGATAATTTTGTGTATTTCTTTGCTACAACAACATTCATTAAATTTTTCATTGTGTTCTCTCTCTCTCTCTCTCTCTCTCTCTCTCTCTCTCTCTCTCTCTCTCTCTCTCTCTCTCTCTCTCTCTCTCTCTCTCTCTCTCTCTCAGATGTTAATCAAGTTTGATTTATTTGAGATTGTGTAAAATTATTTTAAGAAAGTTTGTCATGTTTTGAGGTCATTTAAGACAGTTTGGTAGGTTTTGAGGGCATTTTAAGACAGTTTGGTAGGTTTTGAGGGCATTTTAAAACAGTTTGGGATGTTTTGAGGGCATTTTAAGACAGTTTTGAGTTAATTTTAAGACAGTTTGGTAGGTTTTGAGGCCATTTTAAGAAAGTTTGGGATTTTTTGAGGGCATTTTAAGAGAGTTTGTCATGTTTTGAGTTAGTTTTAAGACAGTTTGATAGGTTTTGAGGGCATTTTAAGACAGTTTGGGATGTTTTGAGGGCATTTTAAGACAGTTTGACATGTTTTGAGGCATTTTGAGATAGTTTGGTAATTTTTGAGGGCAATATAAGACAATTTTGGGTATGATAAGACAACTTTATTGACATTAGGAAGGGTGCATGGAGGTCACAAGATTATTGGTGTTCTGTTTGTTAATCTCCAGGCCACATACTCTCCCTGTCTCCACCACCACCTGACCACCACTCTCTCTGTGTCTTCCATGCTGCTCGCTGACAGCATTCCATCGTCTGCAAAGAATAAGTGAGTCACATTTAAAGTGTCATCTTTGAAGCACAAATTTACACTTTCTAATGTCTTTATTATTATTTTGAAAGTTATTAACCCCTTCAGTACTGGGACATATTTTTACCTTGAGGTTTGTGTACCATTAGACCATTTTGATGACATTAGGAAGGGTTATGGAGGTCAGAAGATTAATGGCCAGTCTTCACTATTTTAACCCCTTCAGTACTGGGACGTATTTTTACCTTGAGGTTTGTGTACCATTAGACCATTTTATTGACATTAGGAAGGGTGTATGGAGGGCAGAGGATAAATGGCCACAGTTTTCACTATTTTAACCCCTTCAGTACTGGGACACATTTTTACCTTGAGATTTGTGTACCATTAGACCATTTTATTGACATTAGGAAGGGTGTATGGAGGGCAGAGGATAAATGGCCACAGTTTTCACTATTTTAACCCCTTCAGTACTGGGACACATTTTTACCTTGAGGTTTGTGTACCATTAGACCAGTTTGATGACATTAGGAAGGGTGTATGGAGGTCAGAAGATTAATGGCCACAGTCTTCACTATTTTAACCCCTTCAGTACTGGGACGTATTTTTACCTTGAGATTTGTGTACCATTAGACCATTTTATTGACATTAGGAAGAGTCTATGGAGATCACAAGATTAGTGGCCACAGTCTTCATAATTTTTAACCCCTTCAGTACTGGGAGGCATTTTTACTGTGAGTTTTGGGCGTGATTAGACGATTTTATTGACATTAGGAAGAGTCTATGGAGGTCAGAGGATTAATGGCCTGAGTTTTCACTATTTGAATCCCCACATAATAAGTTTGTGAAGCTGTATAGAATCACCAAAATAGAAAACAGAATGACTATGTATGAAAGCACGTCCTGGTAGTGAAGGGGTTAATTTGCCAAGTGTTATGGAGGCTGTATGTACATCCCCCTGCTGTCTGTCTGTCTGTCTGTCTGTCTGATGCCACTTGTTAAATTTTGTGTTTGAAGTCTTAGTCTAGTTTTGTCTCCAGGGTAAACTTTTGTTATTAGGTCTAGTACTTTTCATTTATTTGATATTCCATAAGAATTTTGATCCTATAATCCTTCTTATACTGTCTAAAACTTTGCAAACATCTATTGATATGACAATTAAAGATTTTTTTACTTTGAAATGATTTTTGTACACAATATCTGAGTATGAACAGGCCATTTTCTAGCCTACCTCCCAGGAAGCTGGAGCGCATTCCCTATTATTGCACGTTATAATGGGTTCGGGATACGGTAATTCTGATTTGTGGTAAGGTTTTCAGGAACGCACATGTACCGTGTAACGAGGACTTACCGTACAAGTAAAGTAGTTAAAGTACATTAATATACAGTTTAATGACGCAGTGTTGTCTGTGTGGACACTCTGTGTGGATGTTGGTGCTGTGAAGGAATGAAAGCTGTTTATGTGACATAGAGGAAATATATTATTATAAAAAGACTGACTTTGCTTCAATCCTGCAAATGTACCATACAAGAAGTTAAGAGATTTTTGAGCCACATTTCACTGCGTGTGCAGAAATTTATCTATTTGTGTGAGGAATGTGTTCCCGAGAGCATCATGTCATGTCAAGATGGCACAAAGGTAAGCTGATTACTGACCTAAGCTGTCTGAGATGTCACTGCGAACCAAAGCATTTTATCAGAGACAGGTCTATTCGTGGGAACCTCAGTTTCAGTAAAAACACTCAATTTTATCCCAAAACACACTCAAAACACCATGTAACTCCTCAAAATGCCCCAAAACACACCCAGAGCTCAATACAAACACACCCACACACACTCAATACATCCAAACCACTTAAAACACTCAATTTTATCCCAAAACATTTCAAAATGCCCCAAAACAAACTCTGAGCTCAATACAAACACACCCACACACACTCAATATATCCAAACCACTTAAAACACTCAATTTTATCCCAAAACATTTCAAAATGCCCCAAAACAAACTCTGAGCTCAATACAAACACACCTACACACACTCAACATGCCCAAACCACTTAAAACACTCAATTTTATCCCAAAACACACTCAAAACACCATGTAACACCTCAAAATGCCCCAAAACATACTCTGAGCATAAAGGTAAGCTGATTACTGAGCTAAGCTGTCTGGGGTGTCACTGAAGCAAAGCATTTTCTCAACAAGGTAAGCTGATTACTGAGCTAAGCTGTCTGGGGTGTCACTGAAGCAAAGCATTTTCTCAACAAGGTAAGCTGATTACTGAGCTAAGCTGTCACAATTGTATCGTCATTGGGCATTATCATTTTATACTTCTCCATGCATTCTAATATCATTCTTCCATTTCCATCTGGCTTTTGTGTTCCTTTGAATCCCACGTGGCCATTCAAGTCCCAGATTGTAAGCAGTGGATGTTGTGCATTAGTCTCTATGATCTTCTCAATTTCCAGTTTGATAGTACCATTCCTTAGTTTATCATCTACACTAAAGTACACTACAGTTATGTTGACCTCCCATCCCTTAACCCCTTCAGTACTGGGACACATATTTACCTTCAGATTTGTGTGCCATTAGACCATTTTATTGACATTAGGAAGGGTGTATGGAGGCAGAAGATTAATGGCCACAGTCTTCACTATTTTAACCCCTTCAGTACTGGGACACATTTTACCTTGAGATTTGTGTACCATTAGACCATTTTATTGACATTAGGAAGGGTGTATGGAGGGCAGAAGATTAATGGCCACAGTCTTCACTATTTTAACCCTTCAGTACTGGGACACATTTTTACCTTGAGATTTGTGTACCATTAGACCATTTTATTGACATTAGGAAGGGTGTATGGAAGGCAGAAGATTAATGGCCACAGTCTTCACTATTTTAACCCCTTCAGTACTGGGACACATTTTTACCTTGAGATTTGTGTACCATTAGACCATTTTATTGACATTAGGAAGGGTGTATGGAGGCAGAAGATTAATGGCCACAGTCTTCACTATTTTAACCCCTTCAGTACTGGGACACATTTTTACCTTGAGATTTGTGTACCATTAGACCATTTTATTGACATTAGGAAGGGTGTATGGAAGGCAGAAGATTAATGGCCACAGTCTTCACTATTTTAACCCCTTCATTACTGGGACACATTTTTACCTTGAGATTTGTGTACCATTAGACCATTTTATTGACATTAGGAAGGGTGTATGGAGAGCAGAAGATTAATGGCCACAGTCTTCACTATTTTAACCCCTTCATTACTGGGACACATTTTTACCTTGAGATTTGTGCACCATTAGACCATTTTATTGACATTAGGAAGGGTGTATGGAGGACAGAAGATTAATGGCCACAGTCTTCACTATTTTAACCCCTTCATTACTGGGACACATTTTTACCTTGAGATTTGTGTACCATTAGACCATTTTATTGACATTAAGAAGGGTGTATGGAGGACAGAAGATTAATGGCCACAGTCTTCACTATTTTAACCCCTTCATTACTGGGACACATTTTTACCTTGAGATTTGTGTACCATTAG
>NC_059265.1:5630648-5657515 GCF_017591435.1 Portunus trituberculatus
TGTATGTCCAGTGAGGGATAGAGAAATAGTTATCTCTCACCTCAGACGCTGGTCAACAAGACGAGACACAGCAAGGAGACCAGACCAGACCAGACGAGAGAGAGAGAGAGAGAGAGAGAGAGAGAGAGAGAGAGAGAGAGAGAGAGAGAGAGAGAGAGAGAGAGAGGAGAGGACACGATACACACAAACACACACACACACACTTACACACACACACACACACACACACACACAAAGCTATGGGCGGCGTCAACAGCTCCACACCCACTCCCGCCCATATTTGTCCCGCCCATGCATGCTCACGCCCAAGCTTCCCCAGTCAGCCCATACGCCTCCGCAGCCGCCCTCACTATATAATGAAGTGACTCAAGACACACAGATCCACGTGTTCCGGAGAAAACTGACGTCTGGCAGGCGAGAGAGAGAGAGAGAGAGAGAGAGAGAGAGAGAGAGAGAGAGAGAGAGAGAGAGAGAGAGAGAGAGAGAGAGAGAGGGTGTTTACTAGAAGTGTCAGGAGGCGGCGTGTAACTCTTACAAAGAGTGTCTCCATCTTGTGGTGGTGATTGATGCACTACATAAAGCAGAGTTCAGTGTAATTATCTTCCAGCAGTCCACCTCGCCATGCCCTCTTGTGTTTCTTGTTAAAGCAGGCACCACCCTCCCCACGCATTATAACTACCATACGCCTAATTAACTACCTTACCGCTAACTGTCCACATGTGACTCCTTCAATGCACGACACACCTTCCTAGTACAGCCTGTCAACCCCGTCACTGTCCCATCACCGTCCCATCACTAATGACACTGTGGAACCATTAATTAACTACCCTTCTCTATCCACTCACTCCCACACGTCACGTCACCCCTTCAGTGCATTATTATACAGCTTTCTATTAAATTATCCGCCCCATTACCGTCCCATCACTGTCTCATCATGTTTGTTACCTCCACTCTATTAATAGACTCACCCTCTCACTGAGCAGGTGGAGCTGGTGGACTAGGTGGGGCAAGTGGGGCGGTCACCGTGTTCCCAGGTCTCGTGTCTGGTGAGGAAGAGGACGTCTGGTCACTGGCGGCGGTGGTGGTGGTGGACGTGGTGGGAGTTGCCAAATGGAAATATTCTACGTCACCAGATCCACCTTGAAAAGCCGCAAAAAGATCGCCAAATCATTGTTGTACATGCTACAAATGTTCCTAGACGAAGTACTTGGCTTGATTAACACACAGGCTAATCAGTATAGGGCCCCGTTGACCGTTTATCCCTCCGAGTGACGCAGAGCAAACCTGTCTCGGGAGTCTCGATCGCCACCCTCTAATCACTCGCCTTTTAAATCCGATTGATGTTTAATTGATTGATTGATAAGTTTATTGTTGTAGCAGTGTATATACCATCGAAATGTTGTTCATTTCCCTATGAATGAACCTATCAAATTACCAAGTTATCTATCTATCTATCTACACACAAGCATGTAAATATCTTCTCCAGCACCGCCAACACCCACACCTGCCCACCTTCGCCATCATGAACGGGAGTGTGTCAGTTTACACATTACTACTAGTATTTCCATGCAACTATATTGTGGCATTATATCACCTCAGACGCTGTGGCGCCATGCAACAAATTGTTCACTAATTTCGCTTCACTTGCAAACCAGATATTGTTTTGCATCTCTTTCAACTGATAGGAAAACAAGTCGATACATTATGCATTTTATTACATCAAGAGATATTGTGTTGCCATTAGAAATATATAGGAGTATCATTCACAAGATATCGTCATATCAGTAGGTATGAAAAATAAATACAAGTAACAAAAACTGCACCACGTTACAAGACACTGGCCAGACACTTAAATTAAGTATTGCATTGAAAGACTCACAAAACATCATCTCGGGAAACACGTAACAATACCTTTGTGCTTCACAACAGGAAGGATGAGTGATGAGCAGAGGAATCGTGACCCAAGAGGTTACCTTCCTCTCTTAGTCTACACTCTCCTTTCTTAAATACTATATACATATGTACACCGTACACTCCTATTACAATGCTATGCATAACTTCTAAATATTACCGTTTTCTGCTGGTGTAGATAAGGCATTGCAAAAAAACCATACCCGCTACATATCTACAACTGTCTACAAATTCTACAAATTTATCAACCCAATCTACAAATGGTCAATGAAATACACTACACCAGTGATGAAGATCTGTGGCCAACCTTCAGAACTTCATTGGTACGTCTCCAAGAATCATCCTTTTCTTCTCCCTCTTCCTTTTTTTCCTCCTCTTGTTCCTTTGGCAACACCGGCAGTAGTAGCAATCTGGTGTCCGTTGTATGTCATGCACGCTCACTCCAAAAACTTGCCTCACTTCTTTGGCGTTAGTAGTACTGAATCCTGGAACAAGAGATGGAACAATATTGTAATGGCGTCCTCCTCAATGCCTGTTGTCTTGTAGTACAGAGGGTTGAGGAAGGTATTGTGGATGATGTAACGATAAGTATGGTATATTAAGGAGAGCCAAGGTGGATCGGGTTTGCGTGGGTGGCTCTGTAGGCCTAAGGAGGAAAACTGCCGTACCAAACGCATAATTAATACGAGCGGAGGAACTTTATGAGTAGGGATTTTGGAATGTTGTGCATGGTAGAAATATTAGTGTTAGCATGAAGTGTACTACAACATGTATAAGGAGGAATAGAGTAAGGAAGGCAGCGTATTTAACATTGCGTGAATTGGCACGCGGGGCAGTAGATTTGAGTGGGGGCAGGAAAGGACGCGATCTCGGATGAAGGGAGTGAGTGGCACTCTCTACTCGGACATATGTGGGGTGTGGACGCGTCACGGTGAGCGAGGGTCTCTGATCAGGTGGGTAATGTGATCAGGGCAGTGGAATTTCGTGTTAATATAATCGAGGGTGTCATTATGTGGAGTTAAGTCGTGTATTCAAGTGAGGAGAGTGTGTTTCTCTGTTGTTGGTTAAGAGTGCCGCGTCACTTTCATCGTTTTTTGTTCGAATGTACTTTACTTTATTTGAAATATATGTAAAATTGACTTGGAAGAGAGTTTTCCTTCAATGAAAATCCCAGCCCGTGTGGTACAATGATAACACGTCGACGAATGATGAGTGATGAGCAGAGGACTTGTGTCCCGAGAGGTTTTTTTTTTCATGTAGGAAGAGCGCCAGCCAAGGGCAAGAAACAAAGAAAAGATAAAAAAAAAAAAGGCCCACTTGAGTGCTGGCTCTCTAAAAAGTGGAAAAGCGTCAGCCAAAACAAGGGAGGAAATGCCTCGATATCTCTCTCTTCAAAGAAGACAAGTCGCAAGAATTCAGAAATACAGATGCAGGTAGGGAGTTCCAGATTGTACAAATGAAAAGGATGAATGATTGAGAGTACTGGTTAACTCTTGCGTTGGGAAGTTGGACACAATAGGGATGAGAAGAAAGCCTTGTAAAGCGAGGCCGCAGGACGAGGGGAGGCATAAAGATAGCAAGATCTGTAGAACAGTTAGCATGAAAATAACGATAAAAGAGAAGGAGATTCAACATTTCGGCGGTGAAAAGAGGCTGAATTAGTTAGTCAGAGGAGGGGAATACCAAAACAATTGTTCAGTTTACTGTCCATATCAATTTGGAACACTGCCGAACCTGTTATAATGGTCAACAATTTGAAATCATTGAACCTAGCTTTGTCAAATCCCCTTGGATACTGCCAACATGAAAAACCTCATAGTACCAATAAACGCACTTACAATTCACTACAAGCACACAGTATGCACCAATACTGACACCACACCACAAAACACACCATACACAACTGACACACACACAAACAACTTAAATCACTCAAAACTAACCCAAAACACCCTGCAACACCTCAAAATATAAAAAGCTCACCCAAAACACATTACAGACACCCAAGTTACCAATATCATCCCTAGATATACACACACACACACACACACACACACACACACACACACACACACACACACCACTGTAGTGAACACCACTACACTAGACTAGAGAGAGAGAGAGAGAGAGAGAGAGAGAGAGAGAGAGAGAGAGAGAGAGAGAGAGAGAGAGAGAGAGAGAGAGAGAGAGAGAGAGAGAGAGAGAGAACAGAAAAGACAAACAAATCTTAACAGAAAAACAAGAACAACAACAAAAAAACCACAATTTCCTTTACTCCTATATCCAGGGCAGAACACGGAGACACAGGCTTGCCCGACTTTAGTGAACAGCGGCGGGCAGTCAGTGTGGTGCAAGGTGTAGGTAATCTGCGCCGTGAATTGACCGCCCACAGCCTCCGCCACGTCCACCTCATTCTGCCTGTCGTCACCTGGGAACGAAGCGGGTAATCAATGATAAAGGACACTTGTTATAAGGGCCCACTGACACTGAGCTAGCCTGTTGAGGGCCTCAAAACATACTCAAAAATCCTTGTATAGGCCCAATTCACTCTTACACACACCCACGACAAACCACACATACCCAAACCCTCTTAAAATCTCAATAACATTCCAGAACACACTAAGAAAACACAGAACAGGTTAAAATACCTCCAAACTCACTAGAAACACCCAATATTTAATTAAATATCCCCCACACACACCCAAAAGACCACTAACCCCCCCACCACTTATAACACTCATAATAATACCAAATCCCACTCAGAACACCAACCAATCCCTCAAAGTTCTCCCAAACCACACTCAAAACATACTAATACACTTACCTAAATATTACACCTTGGCTTCTTCTACTATTCCACCTTTATTTCTCATTTTTCTTCATTCTTCTCCATTATTACTCCTTCTTCTTCCTCCTCCTCCTTCCATCCACACGTCTGAGCCTAGAAACACATCAAAACACTAGATATTAGACAAAATATTTAGGAAAAGGAGGGTGACTTAAGTATTATGGCTTTGCTGCTGCTCCTCTTCCTCCTCCATTTCTCCTCTCTTCCTCTTTATCCTCCTTTATTTCAACTTTCTTCCTCTTTCTGCTACAATTATCTAAACATCTGAACCTAGAAACCCACGAAAACACGTAGAAATCACTAGATATTAGGCAAAATATCGACGAACTGTGGATTTGGAAAATTGGCGCCAGCCACTACCTGGGTGGGCTGTGGTCATCCGAGAGAGAACGGGAACGGGGATGACTCGGCTAAATTACGTAAATCATTTCATTTCAAAATGACTTTTACAAAAACGAGGCCACGGCCAAATGCTTGTTATTTTATGACGTGATAAATACTTAAACTAATTTTCAAAATATCAAAATATCTCCAGCTTAACTGGTTTTTAAAAAAGGTCTAAATTAAGTACGTTAAAAGTACAAAACATTTTAACCCATAAATCTCTTAAAACGTCCTATAAAGTCAAGCCATTTTCACTTGGCGTGTATTTTATCACATTTCAGGGAGTCTGAGCTAGCTTTCAGGGCATTCTACAGCGTGTTAGACCGAGAAGCAGAAACGTGAGCAAATAAAATAAAGAAAAATAAGAGCTTTTTACAACAGCACCAAACACCATTTCAAAGTCCACATATTTCACTCAATAGATTGATTTCACACTTAAAAGAGGACAGGCACTTTTTGCTACCATAAAGGCCCACTTATACCTTGAAATGAAAAAGCTCAAAACTCCAAGTGGGAAATTTTGAGCGTTAAAAAGCCTTTAACATACGCCATAAAACACCACTAAACGCCACATATTTACCCAGCACAGGCGCGGAACACACTTCAAACACAACGAAACATTTATAGAAACCATAAAAACATACCATGGAAGCGTAATATTAGCGTCAGGAAATATTGGAAAAAAAGTATTTGACCCAACTGGCTGGTGACGGGTGGGTGAGGGCGGGTGTAGGGTGTTGGCTAGGGGACCGTCGGGGGGGAAGCGGCCTGGAGGCAACACCGGCGGCGGGACATCCATATATAGCCTTTATCATCTCACCAAACCAAAATTAAGCCACACAGAGAAATTTTGACTAGACTAAATGAAATGTTAGACTGGTGGCTACCTTGTGACACATGTTTGGCCGAGGGTAAGTGAAGGAAACAAATATGAGAGGGTAATACAGACGCCTTGCTCTTTTATGCTCCTTATACCATTACTTGAAAATATTTGCGTACTGTTTTCACTCTCATATGTAAAGAAAACCTAACATTAAGTGAATAGCCTTATAAATACCTTTAATAGACGAAGATTAGGCAGTGTGGTGAAGGCTTGCACGGTTTCTCATACTGATTGCCTCTTGGTGCTCCTTGAAAACTGTCGGTAATATAGCAACACTTCACTTTATTTGTGTGTGTGTGTGTGTGTGTGTGTGTGTGTGTGTGTGTGTGTGTGTGTGTGTGTGTGTGTGTGTGTGCTGTGTGTGTCTGGGTGTGGATGTGCATGGGTCAGTATAGCCCACCGCCACAACTGTGTTCACCACCACCACCGCTAAGAGACTACTGCCGTAGCAAAAGGTTATCTGTGAAGTCAGGACGCATGTATATATGTTTATGATAACTATCTGTCACTAAATCTCTTATTAATGAGACGCTATGCTTATACAAATACCACATGTCGATTTATTGGTTATTGTGACATCTTCCTCTTCGTTATCGTGTCCAGCTTTTGTTATTTGTCAAAGCAGGAAATATTAAATTGTATCTTGTTGTACAGCGAGTGTTGGCAAATCCGCGAGGCAATAAACAAGGTGCTTAAAAGGCAGACTGTACTATTTTTCTCATTCTCCATTTCTACCGCCTGATATACGAGTATTTCTGACAATAAACCAGGGTGACAGGATACTAAGTAGAGCAATATAGACTTTTTTTCTATCTACATACACATCTATATTATTATTTATATACGAATTCATTGACTCATCTATCTGCCTGCCTATCCATCTATCTGTTTGTTTGCCCAACTGTCTATTTACATATCTATCAACCCATCAAATTACCCGCTTATCCATCTATCTTCACACAAGCATATAAATACCACTACCACCACCACCACCACCACCACCACACCACTGCCAGTTCCGCATCTGCCCATTCAGTCAGTTAGCCAAATAGTCAGTCAGCCAGATAGTCAGTCATTTAGTTAGTATTTTATTCATTTAATCAGTCAGTCAGTCAGTCAGTCAGAAAGTCAGTCCAAATGTCAGTCAGTCAGTGAATCTATTAGTTAGACAGGCAATCTATCCATCAATCCGTCAATCTTTCAGCCACTCAATCAATCAATATTCACGATGCAAAACAAGCAAACACACCATCACCAACAATCACCACCACCACCACCAATACACAGCACACTGACATCATCACCACCAACACTTTCTAAAGGTGTGTACACACTTACTGAATTTCCACGCATCGTTTCATCGTTGCGTATCACCTTATAATGCGTTACCGTGCAACAGGGTATTGTACCCATTTTTGCCTATCCGCGTGGTGTATCATCGTTGAGTGATGCAACAGTGTCATTCAGTTTGTTCCTGACCGTAGATATGAGTGCAAATGTGCAGTTGTCTGTGGCCTACCCCAGGGTGCACGTTTGAAAACAAACAAATAATATAAATGATAATATCTGAAGGGTGAGGGCGCGGCGCTTTGTCGCGCGCTTGGCGCCAACACAGATTTCAAAATTATATTCATTAATAATTATTAATTTGCGTCAAAATACTCGTTCACAAACAACACTGTAGTGACGGAGTGGTGTCATCAGCGCAATAAACCTTATAAAACAAATCTTTATAATACATTACATAAATATTACAACAAATATTTGTAATACATTACATAAATATTACAACAAATGTTTGTAATACATTACATAAATATTACAACAAATGTTTATAATACATTACACAAATCTTAGCAACAGTAGGCTAGCAATTCATTTTATTTCATTTCTTCTTGATCTGTTTCACTATTTTTTACAGCTTAACAAGATCATTAATTATTTCCTCCAGTGCTGGGAACCTTCCTTTACCTGAGACACGCCCATCACGCCCACGCCCACCCAGATATAAGAGCATTTTTTAGGGTGTTTTTACGGTTCTCAAGGCAGAGTGACATAATTTCTACATTGTTAACAGGAGAAACACTCTTGAACACCCTCTAGTCATCTCTAGGCCCTTGGAAAACAGTCGTGATGAGAAAATAAAGCTTTTTTAAGCAAGATTTTAAGATATCAGAGCAATTTTTAGGGTGTTTTTACGGTTTTAAAGGCAGAATGACATGATTTCTGCAATAGTAAGAGGAGAAACACTCTTGAAAACCCTCCAGTCATCTCTGAGGGCTTGGAAAACTGTCGTGGAGAGAGAATAAAGCTTTTTGCAATGTGGGCGTAATTCTGCCTTCAAAATTACGCCTAGGGGTGGGTTGGACGTAAAATTCACACGAAAAACTAGGATATTGTTGAATTTTGTAAGATTTCAGTACAGTATGGTGTGTTTATATAGAAGTCAAGTATTATATCACTGCCATTTCTTAAGTATACTGTTTCAAACTAATATATCTTGTTTGATGTTTTGTTATACGTTTTATCTAGTCATATCATACAACAAAAACGACTATAAAGTGATATGGAGGGACAAAAATGTTATTAAAGAGCGAAGAATTATGAGAAGAAGTCATTACGAAAAGATTGACTCAAAGCGAGAATGTAAAATCAATAAACGACAGAAATTTATAGACCACAGAAGAGTGACGGTATTATAAGAACATCGCTATTATGGTATCAAGGACTTTTAATATATATTTTAATTCCTATTTATATATGTTGAACTCCTTTCCCGTGCTGTGGGTGGAGTGGGCGGCGTGTCGGGGCGTGGGCGGCGTTGAAATAGGTGATATAAGATTTTGGTGTTCTGTTCTGTCTTATTTCAGTCCAGCTGCTCTATCCCAGTGCATCCCAGCCTCCCAGTACCTCCCAGCCTCTCCCAGTGTCTCCCAGCCTCTCCCAGTGCCTCCCAGCCTCTCCCAGTGCATCCCAGTGTCTCCCAGCCTCTCCCAGTGCCTCCCAGCCTCTCCCAGTGCATCCCAGCCTCTCCCAGCCTCTCTCAGTGCATCCCAGTGTCTCTCAGCCTCTCCCAGTGCCTCCCAGCCTCTCCCAGTGCCTCCCATCCTCTCCCAGTGCATCCCAGTCTCTCAGTGCATCCCAGCCTCTCCCAGTGTCTCCCAGCCTCTCCCAGTGCCTCCCAGCCTCTCCCAGTGCCTCCCAGCCTCTCAGTGCATCCCAGTCTCCCAGTGCCTCCCAGCCTCTCCCAGTGCATCCCAGCCTCATCCCAGCCTCTCCCAGTCTCTCAGTGCATCCCAGCCTCTCCCAGTGTCTTAGCCTCTCCCAGTGCCTCCCAGCCTCTCCCAGTGCCTCCCAGTCTCTCAGTGCATCCCAGCCTCTCCCAGTGACTCCCAGCCTCTCAGTGCCTAGCCTCCCAGTGCCTCCCAACCTCTTTCAGTGCATCCCATCCTCTCCCAGTACCTCCCAGCCTCTCCCAGTGTCTCCCAGCCTCTCCCAGTGCCTCCCAGCCTCCAGTGCCTGCCAGCCTCTCCCAGTGCATCACAGCTTCTTCCAGTGCATCCCAGCCTCTCCCAGTGCCTCCCAACCTCTCCCAGTGCCTCCCAGCCTCTCCCAGTGACTCCCAGCCTCTTCCAGTGCCTCCCATCCTTTCCTAATGCCTCCCAGTGCCCAGTGCATCCCAGCCTCTCACAGTGTATTAGTCTCCCAGTGTCTCCCAGCCTCTCCCTAGTGCATCCCAGTGTCTCCCAGTGCATCCCAGCCTCTGACAGTGCCTCCCATCCTCTCCCAGTGCCTCCCAGCATCTCCCAGTGCATCCCAGCCTCTCCCAGTGACTCCCAGTGCCTCCCATCTAGTGCCTCCCAGTCTCCCAGTGCATCCCAGCCTCTCCCAGTGCATCCCATCCTCCCAGTTCATCCCAGCCTCTCCCAGTGCCTCCCATTCTCCCAGTGCCTCCTCCCAGTGCCTCTCCAGTGCCTCCCAGCCTCTCCCAGTGCATCCCAGCCTCTCCCAGTGCATAGTCCCAGTGCATCCCAGTGCCTCTCCCAGTGCCTCCCAGCCTCTCAGTGCATCCCAGCCTCCCAGTGACTAGCCTCACAGTGCCTCCCAGCCTCCCCAGTGCCTCCCAGCCTCTCCCAGTGCATCCCATCCTCTCCCTCCCAGCCTCTCCCAGTGCCTCCCAGTGCTCTCCCAGTGCCTCCCAGCCTCTCCCAGTGCATCCCAGCCTCTCCCAGTGCCTCCCAGCCTCTCCCAGTGCCTCCCAGCCTCTCAGTGCCTCCCAGCCTCTCCCAGTGCCTCCCAGCCTCTCCCAGTGCATCCCAGCCTCCCCAGTGCCTCCCAGTGCTCTCCAGTGCATCCCAGTCTCCTGCCTCCAGCCTCTCCCAGTGCATCCCAGCTCCCAGTGCCTCCCAGTGCCTCCCAGCCTCTCCCAGTGCCTCCCAGCCTCTCCCAGTGCCTCCCAGCCTCTCCCAGTGCCTCCCAGCCTCCCAGTGCCTCCCAGCCTCTCCCAGTGCATCCCAGTCTCCCAGTGCATCACCTCTCCCAGTGCCTCCCAGCTCCCAGTGCCTCCCAGCCTCTCCCAGTGCCTCCCAGCCTCTCCCAGTGCCTCCCAGCCTCTCCTAGCCTCTCCCAGTGCCTCCCAGCCTCTCCCAGTGCCTCCCAGCCTGCATCCAGCCTCTCTCCAGTGCCTCCCAGCCTCTCCCAGTGCCTCCCAGTGCCTCTCAGTGCCTCCCAGCCTCTCCCAGTGCCTCCCAGCCTCTCCCAGTGCCTCCCAGCCTCTCCCAGTGCATCCCAGCCTCTCCCAGTGTATCCCAGCCTCCCAGCCTCTCCCAGTGCCTCCCAGCCTCTCCCAGTGCCTCCCAGCCTCTCCCAGTGCCTCCCAGTGCATCCCAGCCTCTCCCAGTGCCTCCCAGCCTCCTCCCAGTGCCTCCCAGTGCCTCTCCCAGTGCCTCCCAGTGTCTCCCAGTGCCTCCCAGCCTCTCCCAGTGCCTCCCAGCCTCCCAGTGCCTCCCAGCCTCTCCCAGTGCCTCCCAGTGCCTCCCAGTCCCAGTGCCTCCCAGCCTCCCAGTGCCTCCCAGCCTCTCCCAGTGCCTCCCAGCCTCTCCCAGTGCCTCCCAGCCTCTCCCAGTGCCTCCCAGCCTCTCCCAGTGCCTCCCAGCCTCTCCCAGTGCCTCCCAGCCTCTCCCAGTGCCTCCCAGCCTCTCCAGTGCCTCCCAGCCTCTCCCAGTGCCTCCCAGCCTCTCCCAGTGCCTCCCAGCCTCTCCCAGCCTCCCAGCCTCTCCAGTGCATCCCAGCCTCTCCCAGTGCCTCCCAGCCTCTCCCAGTGCCTCCCAGCCTCTCCCAGTGCCTCCCAGCCTCTCCCAGTGTGCTCCCAGCCTCTCCCAGTGCCTCCCAGCCTCTCCCAGTGCCTCCCAGCCTCTCCCAGTGTGCCTCCCAGCCTCTCCCAGTGCCTCCCAGCCTCTCCCAGTGCCTCCCAGCCTCTCCCAGTGCCTCCCAGCCTCTCCCAGTGCCTCCCAGCCTCTCCCAGTGCCTCCCAGCCTCTCCCAGTGCCTCCCAGCCTCTCCCAGTGCCTCCCAGCCTCTCAGTGTCTCCCAGCCTCTCCCAGTGCCTCCCAGCCTCTCCCAGTGCTCTCCCCAGCAGTGCCTCCCATCCTCTCCCAGTGCCTCCCAGCCTCTCCCAGTGCCTCCCAGCCTCTCCCAGTGCCTCCCAGCCTCTCCCAGTGCCTCCCAGCCTCTCCCAGTGCATCCCAGTGCCTCCCAGCCTCTCCCAGTGCCTCCCAGCCTCCCAGCCTCCCAGTGCCTCCCAGTGCCTCTCCCAGTGCCTCCCAGCCTCTCCAGTGCCTCCCAGCCTCTCCCAGTGCCTCCCAGCCTCTCCCAGTGCCTCCCAGCCTCCCAGTGCCTCCTCTCCAGTGCCTCCCAGCCTCTCCCAGTGCCTCCCAGCCTCTCCCAGTGCATCCCAGCCTCTCCCAGTGCCTCCCAGCCTCTCCCAGTGCCTCCCAGCCTCTCCCAGTGCCTCCCAGCCTCTCCCAGTGCCTCCCAGCCTCTCCCAGTGCCTCCCAGCCTCTCCCAGTGCCTCCCAGCCTCTCCCAGTGCCTCCCAGCCTCTCCCAGTGCATCCCAGCCTCTCCCAGTGCCTCCCAGCCTCTCCCAGTGCCTCCCAGCCTCTCCCAGTGCCTCCCAGCCTCTCCCAGTGCCTCCCAGCCTCTCCCAGTGCCTCCCAGCCTCTCCCAGTGCCTCCCAGCCTCTCCCAGTGCCTCCCAGCCTCTCCAGTGCCCAGCCTCTCCCAGTGCCTCCCAGTGCCTCCCAGTGCCCAGCCTCTCCCAGTGCATCCCAGCCTCTCCCAGTGCCTCCCAGTGCATCCCAGCCTCTCCCAGTGCCTCCCAGCCTCTCCCAGTGCCTCAGTGCCTCCCAGCCTCTCTCCAGTGCCTCCCAGCCTCTCCCAGTGCCTCCCAGCCTCTCCCAGTGCCTCCCAGCCTCTCCCAGTGCCTCCCAGCCTCTCCCAGTGCCTCCCAGCCTCTCCCAGTGCCTCCCAGCCTCTCCCAGTGCCTCCCAGCCTCTGCCTCCCAGCCTCCCAGTGCCTCCCAGCCTCTCCCAGTGCCTCCCAGCCTCTCCCAGTGCCTCCCAGCCTCTCCCAGTGCCTCCCAGCCTCTCCAGTGCCTCCCAGCCTCTCCCAGTCCCAGTGCCTCCCAGCCTCTCAGTGTGCCTCCCAGCCTCTCCCTCCCAGTGCCTCCCAGCCTCTCCCAGTGCCTCCCAGCCTCTCCCAGTGCCTCCCAGCCTCTCCCAGTGCCTCCCAGCCTCTCCCAGTGCCTCCCAGCCTCTCCCAGTGCCCCAGTCCCAGCCTCTCCCAGTGCCTCCCAGCCTCTCCCAGTGCCTCCCAGCCTCTCCCAGTGCTCTCCCAGTGCCCCAGCCTCTCCCAGTGCCTCCCAGCCTCTCCAGTGCCAGCCTCTCCAGTGCATCCCAGCCTCTCCCAGTGCCTCCCAGCCTCTCCCAGTGCCTCCCAGCCTCTCCCAGTGCCTCCCAGCCTCTCAGTGCATCCCAGCCTCTCCCAGTGCCTCCCAGCCTCTCTCCCAGCCTCTCCCAGTGCATCCCAGCCTCTCACAGTGCCTCCCAGCCTCTCCCAGTGCCTCCCAGCCTCTCCCAGTGCCTCCCAGCCTCTCCCAGTGCCTCCCAGCCTCTCCCAGTGCCTCCCAGCCTCTCCCAGTGCATCCCAGCCTCTCAGTGCCTCCCAGCCTCTCCCAGTGCCTCCCAGCCTCTCCAGTGCATCCCAGCCTCTCCCAGTGCCTCCCAGCCTCCCAGTGTCTCCCAGCCTCCCAGCCTCCCAGTGCCTCCCAGCCTCTCCCAGTGCCTCCCAGTGTGCTCCCAGCCTCCCAGTGCCTCCCAGCCTCTCCCAGTGCATCCCAGCCTCCCAGCCTCTCCAGTGCATCCCAGTGCCTCCTGCCTCCCAGCCTCCCAGTGCCTCCCAGCCTCTCCCAGTGCCTCCCAGCCTCTCCCAGTGCCTCCCAGCCTCTCCCAGTGCATCCCAGCCTCTCCCAGTGCCTCCCAGCCTCTCCCAGTGCCTCCCAGCCTCTCCCAGTGCCTCCCAGCCTCTCCCAGTGCCTCCCAGTCTCATCCTCCCAGCCTCAGTGACTCCCAGCCTCTCCCAGCCTCTCCCAGTCAGCCTGTGCCTCCCAGCCTCCCAGCCTCCCAGTGCCAGCCTCCCAGTGCATCCCAGCCTCCCCAGTGCAGCCAGCCTCCCAGTGCCTCCCAGCCTCTCCCAGTGCCTCCCAGCCTCTCAGTGCATCCCAGCCTCTCCCAGTGACTCCCAGCCTCTCAGTGCCTCCCAGCCTCCCAGTGCCTCCCAGCCTCTCTCAGTGCATCCCATCCTCTCCCAGTGCCTCCCAGCCTCTCCCAGTGTCTCCCAGCCTCTCCCAGTGCCTCCCAGCCTCCACCATTGCCTGCCAGCCTCTCCCAGTGCATCACAGCTTCTTCCAGTGCATCCCAGCCTCCCAGTGCCTCCCAGCCTCTCCCAGTGCCTCCCAGCCTCTCAGCCTCTTCCAGTGCCTCCCATCCTTTCCTAATGCCTCCCAGCCTCTCCCAGTGCATCCCAGCCTCTCACAGTGTATTCCAGCCTCTCCCAGTGTCTCCCAGCCTCCTAGTGCCTCCCAGCTTCTCCCAGTGTCTCCCAGTGCATCCCAGCCTCTCCCAGTGACTCCTAGTGCCTCCCATCCTCTCCCAGTGCCTCCCAGCATCTCCCAGTGCATCCCAGCCTCTCCCAGTGACTCCCAGTGCCTCCCATCCTCTCCCAGTGCCTCCCAGCCTCTCCCAGTGCAT
Organism: Portunus trituberculatus; assembly: GCF_017591435.1. Taxonomy (NCBI): domain Eukaryota; kingdom Metazoa; phylum Arthropoda; class Malacostraca; order Decapoda; family Portunidae; genus Portunus; species Portunus trituberculatus. Next base: position 5,644,980 of record NC_059265.1, read on the forward strand.
CCCAGCCTCTCCCAGTGCATCCCATCCTCTCCCAGTTCATCCCAGCCTCTCCCAGTGCATCCCAGCCTCTCCCAGTGCCTCCCATCCTCTCCCAGTGCATCCCAGCCTCTCCCAGTGCCTCCCAGCCTCTCCCAGTGCCTCCCAGCCTCTCCCAGTGCAGCCTCCCAGCCTCCCAGCCTCTCCAGTGCATCCCAGCCTCTCCAGTGTCTCCCAGCCTCCCAGTGCCTCCCAGCCTCTCCAGTGCCTCCCAGCCTCTCTCAGTGCATCCCAGCCTCCCAGTGACTCCCAGCCTCTCCAGTGCCTCCCAGCCTCTCCAGTGCCTCCCAGCCTCTCCCAGTGCCTCCCAGTGCATCCCATCCTCTCCCAGTGCCTCCCAGCCTCCCAGTGTCTCCCAGCCTCTCCCAGTGCCTCCCAGCCTCCACTATTGCCTGCCAGCCTCTCCCAGTGCATCACAGCTTCTTCCAGTGCATCCCAGCCTCTCCCAGTGCCTCCCAACCTCTCCCAGTGCCTCCCAGCCTCCCAGTGACTCCCAGCCTCTTCCAGTGCCTCCCATCCTTTCCTAATGCCTCCCAGCCTCTCCCAGTGCATCCCAGCCTCTCCAGTGCCTCCCATCCTCTCCCAGTGCATCCCAGCCTCTCAGTGCATCCCAGCCTCTCCAGTGTCTCCCAGCCTCCCAGTGCCTCCCAGCCTCCCCAGTGCCTCCCAGCCTCTCAGTGCATCCCAGCCTCCCAGTGCCTCCCAGCCTCTCCCAGTGCATCCCAGCCTCTCCCAGCCTCTCCCAGTGCATCCCAGCCTCTCCCAGCCTCTCTCAGTGCATCCCAGCCTCTCCCAGTGTCTTCCAGCCTCTCCCAGTGCCTCCCAGCCTCCACCATTGCCTGCCAGCCTCTCCCAGTGCATCACAGCTTCTTCCAGTGCATCCCAGCCTCTCCCAGTGCCTCCCAGCCTCTCTCAGTGACTCCCAGCCTCTTCCAGTGCCTCCCATCCTTTCCTAATGCCTCCCAGCCTCTCCCAGTGCATCCCAGCCTCTCACAGTGTATTCCAGCCTCTCCCAGTGTCTCCCAGCCTCTCCTAGTGCCTCCCAGCTTCTCCCAGTGTCTCCCAGTGCATCCCAGCCTCTCCCAGTGACTCCTAGTGCCTCCCATCCTCTCCCAGTGCCTCCCAGCATCTCCCAGTGCATCCCAGCCTCCCAGTGACTCCCAGTGCCTCCCATCCTCTCCCAGTGCCTCCCAGCCTCTCCAGTGCATCCCAGCCTCTCCAGTGCATCCCATCCTCTCCCAGTTCATCCCAGCCTCTCCCAGTGCATCCCAGCCTCTCCAGTGCCTCCCATCCTCTCCCAGTTCATCCCAGCCTCTCCCAGTGCCTCCCAGCCTCTCCAGTGCCTCCCAGCCTCTCCCAGTGCATCCCAGCCTCCCAGCCTCTCTCAGTGCATCCCAGCCTCTCCCAGTGTCTTCCAGCCTCCCAGTGCCTCCCAGCCTCCCAGTGCCTCCCAGCCTCTCCCAGTGCCTCCCAGCCTCTCAGTGCCTCCCAGCCTCTCCAGTGCCTCCCAGCCTCTCAGTGCCTCCCAGCCTCTCCCAGTGCCTCCCAGCCTCTCCCAGTGCATCCCATCCTCTCCCAGTGCCTCCCAGCCTCCCCAGTGTCTCCCAGCCTCCCAGTGCATCACAGCTCCCAGTGCCTCCCAGCCTCCACCATTGCCTCCCAGCCTCTCCCAGTGCATCCCAGCTTCTTCCAGTGCATCCCAGCCTCTCCCAGTGCCTCCCATCCTCTTCCTAGTGCCTCCCAGCCTCTCCAGTGACTCCCAGCCTCTTCCAGTGCCTCCCATCCTTTCCCAGTGCCTCCCAGCCTCCCAGTGCATCCCAGCCTCCCAGTGCCTCCCATCCTCTCCCAGTGCATCCCAGCCTCTCAGTGCATCCCAGCCTCTCCCAGTGCCTGCCCAGCCTCTCCAGTGCCTCCCAGCCTCTCAGTGCATCCCAGCCTCTCCCAGTGCCTCCCAGCCTCCCAGTGCATCCCAGCCTCTCCCAGTGCATCCCAGCCTCCCAGCCTCTCTCAGTGCATCCCAGCCTCTCCCAGTGTCTTCCAGCCTCTCCAGTGCCTCCCAGCCTCTCCCAGTGCCTCCCAGCCTCTCTCAGTGCATCCCAGCCTCTCCAGTGACTCCCAGCCTCTCCAGTGCCTCCCAGCCTCCCAGTGCCTCCCAGCCTCTCTCAGTGCATCCCATCCTCTCCCAGTGCCTCCCAGCCTCTTCCAGTGTCTCCCAGCCTCTCCCAGTGCCTCCCAGCCTCCACCATTGCCTGCCAGCCTCCCAGTGCATCACAGCTTCTTCCAGTGCATCCCAACCTCTCCCAGTGCCTCCCAACCTCTCCCAGTGCCTCCCAGCCTCTCAGTGACTCCCAGCCTTTCCAGTGCCTCCCATCCTTTCCTAATGCCTCCCAGCCTCTCCCAGTGCATCCCAGCCTCTCACAGTGTATTCCAGCCTCTCCAGTGTCTCCCAGCCTCCTAGTGCCTCCCAGCTTCTCCCAGTGTCTCCCAGTGCATCCCAGCCTCCCAGTGACTCCTAGTGCCTCCCATCCTCTCCCAGTGCCTCCCAGCATCTCCCAGTGCATCCCAGCCTCTCCCAGTGCCTCCCATCCTCTCCCAGTGCCTCCCAGCCTCTCCCAGTGCATCCCAGCCTCTCCCAGTGCATCCCATCCTCTCCCAGTTCATCCCAGCCTCTCCCAGTGCATCCCAGCCTCTCCCAGTGCCCCCCATCCTCTCCCAGTTCATCCCAGCCTCTCCCAGTGCCTCCCAGCCTCTCCCAGTGCATCCCAGCCTCTCCCAGCCTCTCTCAGTGCATCCCAGCCTCTCCCAGTGTCTTCCAGCCTCTCCAGTGCCTCCCAGCCTCCCAGTGCCTCCCAGCCTCTCTCAGTGCATCCCAGCCTCTCCAGTGACTCCCAGCCTCTCACAGTGCCTCCCAGCCTCCCAGTGCCTCCCAGCCTCTCAGTGCATCCCATCCTCTCCCAGTGCCTCCCAGCCTCTCCCAGTGTCTCCCAGTGCCTCCCAGCCTCCACCATTGCCTGCCAGCCTCTCCCAGAGCATCACAGCTTCTTCCAGTGCATCCCAGCCTCTCCCAGTGCCTCCCAACCTCTCCCAGTGCCTCCCAGCCTCTCCCAGTGACTCCCAGCCTCTTCCAGTGCCTCCCATCCTTTCCTAATGCCTCCCAGCCTCTCCCAGTGCATCCCAGCCTCTCACAGTGTATTCCAGCCTCTCCCAGTGTCTCCCAGCCTCTCCTAGTGCCTCCCAGCTTCTCCCAGTGTCTCCCAGTGCATCCCAGCCTCTCCCAGTGACTCCTAGTGCCTCCCATCCTCTCCCAGTGCCTCCCAGCATCTCCCAGTGCATCCCAGCCTCTCCCAGTGCCTCCCATCCTCTCCCAGTGCCTCCCAGCCTCTCCCAGTGCATCCCAGCCTCTCCCAGTGCATCCCATCCTCTCCCAATTCATCCCAGCCTCTCCCAGTGCATCCCAGCCTCTCCCAGTGCCTCCCATCCTCTCCCAGTTCATCCCAGCCTCTCCCAGTGCCTCCCAGTCTCTCCCAGTGCATCCCAGCCTCTCCCAGTGTATTCCAGCCTTTCCCAGTTGAGTTGAGTTATAGGTCGGGAGAGATGCCTTTGTATGGGCTCTCCCTGACGTATTTTTCTGGCTGTCGTGGTCTTTTGTTCTTTCACTTATTGATTTCTGTTATCGTCTTCTATTTCCTTGATCTTCTTTTGTCTTACATTCCAAAATTTATGCAGAGTTGTTTTTGTTTGTTGTATGTCTGTATTGTTAAAAAGCAGAGCCCCAATTATTTTTTCAGTATTTTCCTGGTATGGCTGGTGTATTGTTTTATTTTTGTGTCTTTCTGTGGCATAGGCAGGGCACCAGAGAAGGAAGTGGGCTAAATTTTCGTTGTCACCACTACACAGCCAACAGTCTGTGCTTCCATTTGAAAATGTTTTCCTGTCATTTAATTTTAGGGTTTGTTGTACATTTCAATAGGATATCTGATGCTATGTCATTAGTGTATACCTCATCTTGCCCTCCAGTCTCCTTCCTGTGTTCTTTGTACAGAGTTACACTAGTTTTATCATTTAATGCTTCTCGCCATGCCTGTGTGTCCCTAGTTTTCATTATGCTTGATATACTTTCCTTTGTTTCATTTTGTATGCTTCCTTTCAGTAGTGTTAATTCTCTCAGATCTTTTAGCTCCTGTGCCTTTCTTTTATCCATCTCCCTTGCCTGCTCTCCACCAACTCTTCTGCTACCCTTCTCACCAAGTCTTTTCCTTCCACCAGTAGATATCTGAGATATTTTACCTGCCCTTCCCTCACTCTTCAACTCACACTACGTAGATGCTCCAACTTCCCCCCTCAGGGTTGCTATAGGTGTATAGCTTGGTGCTCCTAAAATTTGCCAGAAAACCCCATTTTCTATCCTCTGCAGCTTACTAATTTCCATTTCATTAAGGTCTATAATGGTACTTCCATACAAAATGGAGGAAGTGCCACACTCTTCCAAAAGTTTTTCCAATGAGTAGTTTTGAGCAACTTGTCGCTATTACGCTCCTCGTCATATTGGCCAGCTTTCTCGCCTTTGTTAACATTTCCTCCTTCTGCACTGTGAACCAATTAATGCTGTCATTTATAGTGCTTCATAAATATCTAAATCTATCTTTTCCTTCTATATTTTCAATATTTTCTGGTCTTACCTTCATGTTAAATATTATTATTCTACTTTTCTCTTTGTTTATTTCTAACCCAAATTCTTTTCCTATCTCCTCCATTTTCTTTATTACGTGTTTGGTATCCTCCACACTGCTGGTTAACAACATTCTATGGTCAGCGAAGAAAAGATATGTTATATTAAACTCCTCGTCCCTGTAGCCTTTGTTTAAATCTTGTATTTGTTGCATTATTTTCAAAGTAATCAGTTTGAAAAGAGTGGTAGACACTGTGCATCCCCTGCCTTATTCCGCTTGTCACGTCTGTTCCAAGCTTTTCTTCCTCTACTAGGTCAATTTTGGTCTTATCATTGTTATATACATTGGCTATTCAATTAATACATTTTGGGTGTATTTTAGTTTCCATCAGGACTTGTATTAATTTCTCCCTCTTTATGCTTTGGCAAAATCAATTGAATCAATTAACGTTTTTTCATCTTGAAAGATTTTTGTATGCAGTATTTTAGAACAAATATGTTATTTTCAATTGTACTACGTTCTGTGAAACCTCCTTGCGTTTGTTTCCCCTAAGCTGTTCTTTGTTATGTGATCTTCTAAGCCATCTCTTATGATTGACATCATTAGTTTATACCCAACGTTAGTTAATGCAATAGGTCTCAAATCCTTGGCTTTTGGGCATCTTGTTTTGGGGATCATCACTGTCCTTGATTCTTTCCAGCTTGGTGGTACATGGCCTGACTCTAATGTACTTTTCATTCCCTTTGCTAATATTTCCTTTAATACTGTGCTATTTCCTATCTCCTTGTACATTTGTCCTTTAATATTATCTGTCCCCACAGCTCGTTTGCTCTTCATTTTCCCAGACACCTCGCCACTCTTTCCTCTGTGATAATGTTCTGTTGTAATTGCACCTCTCCTCCTGTCACCCTTCTTGCCATGTCGATGTGTTCCCATACCTCCACTGCACAAGTCTGTATATATTGCATTTGTGTCCCTTGTTCATCAACTGCGTTCAGCCTAACTGATCGTTTCTCTTCTATGTCTTTGATCATGTTCTCATACTCCTCTCTCTTCCTCACATTCCACATTTCTTCAATATTGTTTTCATATTTTCTATATATGTTGCTCCACAATTTCTTTACCTCCTCCCCCCGCCACCTTCTCCTGCTCCAGTTGTACCCCATCTTCTCCATAGATTTTAGGGATTTTTCTCCTTGATCTTTTCCCTTTTAGCTTCTTAATGTACTCCCACATCTTCTTTCCTCCATCCTTGCTTTCCTTCATTTCTTTGACTGTTTTCTCTTCTTGTTTACAGATCTCCTTTTTTATTAGCACATGTAACCTTTCTTTTTGCTTTGGGTATAACTCCTTCCACCTTTCCCTCTCTTCTTCATTTGTTGTTGCATTTCTCCTCCTCCTTTCTTTGATTTCTTTCCTAATTACATCATTTATCCATACAGGCTCTGTGTTCTTGCTATTCTTTTCTCCTCTTCTCCTATATTTTCCTTTTAGCACCTTCTCTTTATTAGTGACTCCAATTTTTCAATGTTCTCCACTTCCTTATTTAGCGCCTGGCTTTCCATGCACACCCAAAATCTTTCTAAGGAATTATTGTCTGTTTTATAATACTCCTTCACAACCCACTCTTTTCTCTCACATTTTTCTTCTCTCTTTATTATTAGCTCCACTTCAATTGGATTGTGGTCTGACATGTCAAAAATGTCCTTCTCCTCATCTATATGCATGCTCTTGAATTTCCTATAGACTTGATTTGTTGCCAGTACATAATCAATAACACTCCTTTGTTCATTTCTGCTCCATGTGAACTCTCCTCCTGTGCATTTGCAATCATCATTTAACATTATCAATTCCAAAATGATTTCTCCATTTGTATTCACCTTCTGCTCCCCTTTGAAGCCCACATGTCCATTAAAGTCACCCATGACTAAGAGCGGTTGAGAGTTTCCATTTATTATCCTTTCCATTTGTAGCTTAATATTATTATTTCTCGGTGGATCGTTAACACTCAGGTAAACCACTACTAGTCTCATCTCCCATCCTCTCATTTTCCCTTTTGTGTGCAATATATCCGGACATTTTGTTGGTATCTTCTCTAGCTGTACTCCTGTATCCTTCCTATATAGCACCATTAGTCCTCCTCCCTTTCTATCTTGCTCCTCTCTCATATTATCTACTATCACACAGTTATCACTGAAGTTTATATCTCTTAGCTTCTTCTGGGTCTCTGTTAAGCAAACTATACTATCATCACTCACTAACTCTTCTACTTCTTTTGCTTTAGTTTGTGTTAGCCCTTGTATATTTATTACTTTCATTTTGACACTCTTTTCGCTGATTTCTTTGTCCCGTACACCTGTATTTCAGTCCCCACCAGTGCCTTCTCCTACTCTCACAATTTTTCCCCCTCTGTATTTTCCACTGGCCTCCTTGTCTTCTTTTGTCTTGCAACTTTTCCTTTAGCATTGCGTCTTGTTCTCTCTCTTTCTTAGTTTTGTCAGGGGCAATCCTGATTTGACTTATGTCTTCCTCATGACAGTCTCTCAGCTGTCTGCCCCTCTTCACCACCTCCCATTTATCATATACATCACGCAGACATACATACTATTAGGGGCCTCTCACTTCCTCTCACTTTCATTCCCATTCTGTACACCTCCACCTGTGCTCCTTCCACCCATAACTTCTCATGAAATACATGCTCACAGACTTCTCTGTCCTCCTTTTCTCTCTCCCAGTGCATCCCAGCCTCTCCCAGTCCATCCCAGTGTGTGTGTGTAAATAATAATAATAATAATAATAATAATATGGTTTATTAGTAATTGCAGTACATAGATACTGAAAATGCACACATGGGGATTGAGGAGACTTAAGATGAGAACCTTAAGTTAGCTGTTTATGGGTGGCACCATGGAGGGGATAGCACTGTGATGATAACGGTCAGTTCTTGGGGCCTTGAGTGGCGTGACCACGTTTGTGTGTGGTGTGGCATGGATTGGCTGGGGCGCGTCAGGGGGAGATGTTGTAGCCGTGAGTGGCACAGCAGGCCTCTACCCATCTTGACGAGGGCCGCTTGGTGTGTATTTACCTAGTTGTATTTTATCTAGTTGTAGTTTTACAGGGCCTGGGCTTTATGCTCGTGTGGCCCCGTCTCCATATCTACACTTATCCAATCTTACTTTAAAAGTATGCACACTCGTTGCAGACACTACTTCTTCATCTAAACTGTTCCACGTCTCAATACATCTCTGCGGGAAACTATATTTTTTAATATCTCTCAGACATCTTCCTTTTCTCAGCTTTTTACTATGCGATCTTGTGCTTCGGATGTCATATTCTTCTCTCAGGATCAGTTTCTCATTATCCACTTTGTCCATTCTGTTGATCAATTTATAAACTTGTATCAGGTCTCCTCTCTCCCTTCTTTGTTCCAGGGTTGGTAGATCCATAGCCTTTAGTCTCTCCTCATATGTCATCCCTTCAAATTCTGGAACCATTCTTGTAGCTATTCTTTGTAGCCTATCCAATTTCTTTATGTGTTTCTTTTATGAGGAGTCCACACTACTCCTGCATATTCCAATCTGGGTCTTATTATAGTACTTATCAATTTCTTCATCATTTCTTTGTCCATGTAGTGAAATGCTACTCAAATATTCCTTAGCAAATTATATGTTTCTCTAAAATTCTATCAATATGGCTTACTTGTTGATTGTTTTCTTCCATCGTCACTCCTAAGTCCTTTTCCTTTTTACTTTCTCCAGTTCTACTCCGTCTCCCATCTTATAGATTCCCACTGGTCGTCTTTCACTCTTTCCCATTTCCATGACATGACTTTTGTTCACATTGAATTCCATTTCCACTTCTTACTCCATTCCCAGATCTTATTTAGGTCTTCTTGCAGTATTTCAGTGTGTGTGTGTGTGTGTATTCACCTAGTTGTAATTTTACAGGGCCTGGGTATCATACTCGTGTGGCCCCGTCTCCATATCTACACACATCCAACTTTCCTTTAAAACTATGCACACTCCTTGCTGACACCACCTCCTCACTCAAACCATTCCACACCTCCACACATCTTTGTGGGAAACTATATTTTTCACATCCTTCAAGCATATTCCTTGGCTATCTTTTTACTATGCGATCTTGTAGTTCTACTTAAGTTTTCCTCTCTCAACATCATTTGCTCATTATCCACTTCATCCAGTCCATTCAACAGTTTATAAACCTGTATTAAATCTCCTCTTTCTCTTCTTTGTTCCAAGGTAGGCAAATTCATTTCTTTTAATCTCTCCTCATAGGTCATTTCTGCCAATTCCAGAACCATTTTGTTGCCATTTTCTGCAATCTCTCCAACTTCCTTATATGCTTCTTTTTATAAGGGGACCAGACCACTCCAGCATATTCCAATCTTGGTCTAATTACCATACTAATTAATTTCTTCATCATATCTTTATCCATATAATGGAAGGCTAATCCAATATTTTTATCAAATTATACGTTTCTCCAAACATCTTAACAATATGAGCCTCAAACTGCCCATGGTCTTGTATTATCACTCCCAAATCCTTTTCCTTTTCCACCTTTTTCAACACTACTTCTTCACCCATCTTATATGACCCTCTTGGCCGTCTTCCACTCTTTCCCATCTCCATCACATGACTTTTGCTCAGATTAAATTCCATTTGCCACCTCTTGCTCCACTCCCAAATCTTATCCAGGTCTGCCTGTAAAATTTCACAATCTTCTTCACTCTTCACACACCTACACAACTTCGCATCATCCGCAAACAAATTAATATAACTGTTTACTCCCTCTGGCATGTCATTTATATATACCAGGAAAAGTATTGGTGCCAGCACTGAGCCTTGTGGGACTCCACTCTCCACCACCAACCAGTCCGACCTTGCATCCCTTATTGCCGTTCTCATCTCCCTCCATCTCAAGTAGTTTTCCATCCACTTTAACACTTTTCCTTTCAGTCCTCCATAAATCTCTACTTTCCATAACAGTCTCTCGTGAGGTACCTTGTCAAAAGCTTTCTTTAAATCCAAATATACACAGTCCATCCATCCTCTCTCTCTTGTATTTTGTCAACCACTCTTGAATAAAAGCTCAGTAGATTTGTTACACATGACCTCCCTTTCCTGAAGCCAAATTGATGATCCGATAATAACTTATGATCCTCCAGGAACTGTATCCAATATTTCTTTATCACCCTCTCACAAATCTTACTGACCACACTTGTTAGAGACACAGGTCTATAGTTAAGAGGCTCTTCCTTACTGCCTCCCTTATAAATGGGCACCACTTCAGCTCTCTTCCACTCTACTGGTACTTCCCCGGTTTCTAATGAGCACCTTATAATATCATATAATGGATCAATCAATTCTTCTCTACACTCCTTCAATAATTTTCCTGAAACTTCATCTGGTCCCATCGCTTTATCATCTTTAAGTTCCTCCAACATTTTATATAACTCCTTTTTAGGTATCTTAATGTCATCCATGTGCACATTTCCTTGTACATTCTGAGGCTTTACAAACATTGTTTCTTCAGTAAATACTTGCTGAAACCTATTATTTAGCAATTCCGCTATATTCTTAGGGTCATCTACTATCCCTTGCTCTCCTTTTAATCTTTCAATGGACTCTCTCTTTTTAAATTTACCATTTATGAACCTGTAAAACAATTTTGGATGTTCCTTACTCACTTGTGTGTGTGTGTGTGTGTGTGTGTGTGTGTGTGTGTGTGTGTACAAAGTCAGTTTTCATCCAATATTTCTACATTGTGTTGTTTAAATAGAGATAATTTTGTGTATTTCTTTGCTACAACAACATTCATTAAAGTTCTCTCTCTCTCTCTCTCTCTCTCTCTCTCTCTCTCTCTCTCTCTCTCTCTCTCTCTCTCTCTCTCTCTCTCTCTCTCTCTCTCTCTCTCTCTCTCTCTCTCTCTCTCTCTCTCTCTCTCTCTCTCTCTCTCTCTCTCTCTCTCTCAGATGTTAATCAAGTTTGATTTATTTGAGATTGTGTAAAATTATTTTAAGAAAGTTTGTCATGTTTTGAGGTCATTTAAGACAGTTTGGTAGGTTTTGAGGGCATTTTAAGACAGTTTGGTAGGTTTTGAGGGCATTTTAAAACAGTTTGGGATGTTTTGAGGGCATTTTAAGACAGTTTTGAGTTAATTTTAAGACAGTTTGGTAGGTTTTGAGGCCATTTTAAGACAGTTTGGGATTTTTTGAGGGCATTTTAAGAGAGTTTGTCATGTTTTGAGTTAGTTTTAAGACAGTTTGATAGGTTTTGAGGGCATTTTAAGACAGTTTGGGATGTTTTGAGGGCATTTTAAGACAGTTTGACATGTTTTGAGGCATTTTGAGATAGTTTGGTAATTTTTGAGGGCAATATAAGACAATTTTGGGTATGATAAGACAACTTTATTGACATTAGGAAGGGTGCATGGAGGTCACAAGATTATTGGTGTTCTGTTTGTTAATCTCCAGGCCACATACTCTCCCTGTCTCCACCACCACCTGACCACCACTCTCTGCGTCTTCCATGCTGCTCACTGACAGCATTCCATCGTCTGCAAAGAATAAGTGAGTCACATTTAAAGTGTCATCTTTGAAGCACAAATTTACACTTTCTAATGTCTTTATTATTATTTTGAAAGTTATTAACCCCTTCAGTACTGGGACATATTTTTACCTTGAGGTTTGTGTACCATTAGACCATTTTGATGACATTAGGAAGGGTTATGGAGGTCAGAAGATTAATGGCCAGTCTTCACTATTTTAACCCCTTCAGTACTGGGACATATTTTTACCTTGAGGTTTGTGTACCATTAGACCATTTTATTGACATTAGGAAGGGTGTATGGAGGGCAGAGGATAAATGGCCACAGTTTTCACTATTTTAACCCCTTCAGTACTGGGACACATTTTACCTTGAGATTTGTGTACCATTAGACCATTTTATTGACATTAGGAAGGGTGTATGGAGGGCAGAGGATAAATGGCCACAGTTTTCACTATTTTAACCCCTTCAGTACTGGGACACATTTTTACCTTGAGGTTTGTGTACCATTAGACCAGTTTGATGACATTAGGAAGGGTGTATGGAGGTCAGGAGATTAATGGCCACAGTCTTCACTATTTTAACCCCTTCAGTACTGGGACGTATTTTTACCTTGAGATTTGTGTACCATTAGACCATTTTATTGACATTAGGAAGAATCTATGGAGATCACAAGATTAATGGCCACAGTCTTCATAATTTTTAACCCCTTCAGTACTGGGAGGCATTTTTACTGTGAGTTTTGGGCGTGATTAGACGATTTTATTGACATTAGGAAGAGTCTATGGAGGTCAGAGGATTAATGGCCTGAGTTTTCACTATTTGAATCCCCACATAATAAGTTTGTGAAGCTGTATAGAATCACCAAAATAGAAAACAGAATGACTATGTATGAAAGCACGTCCTGGTAGTGAAGGGTTAATTTGCCAAGTGTTATGGAGGCTGTATGTACATCCCCCTGCTGTCTGTCTGTCTGTCTGTCTGTCTGATGCCACTTGTTAAATTTTGTGTTTGAAGTCTTAGTCTAGTTTTGTCTCCAGGGTAAACTTTTGTTATTAGGTCTAGTACTTTTCATTTATTTGATATTCCATAAGAATTTTGATCCTATAATCCTTCTTATACTGTCTAAAACTTTGCAAACATCTATTGATATGACAATTAAAGATTTTTTTACTTTGAAATGATTTTTGTACACAATATCTGAGTATGAACAGGCCATTTTCTAGCCTACCTCCCAGGAAGCTGGAGCGCATTCCCTATTATT
>NC_059265.1:5658015-5701483 GCF_017591435.1 Portunus trituberculatus
CTGGAAGAGGCTGGGAGGCACTGGGAGAGGCTGGAAGACACTGGGAGAGGCTGGGATGCACTGAGAGAGGTTGGGAGAGGCTGGGATGCACTGGGAGAGGCTGGGAGAGGCTGGGATGCACTGGGAGAGGCTGGGAGGCACTGGGAGAGGCTGGGATGCACTGGAGAGGCTGGGAGGCACTGGGAGAGGCTGGGAGGCACTGGGAGAGGCTGGGAGGCACTGGGAGACACTGGGAGAGGCTGGGATGCACTGAGAGAAGCTGGGATGCACTGGGAGAGGATGGGAGGCACTGGGAGAGGCTGGGATGCACTGGGAGAGGCTGGGAGGCATTAGGAAAGGATGAGAGGCACTGGAAGAGGCTGGGAGTCACTGGGAGAGGCTGGGAGGCACTGGGAGAGGCTGGGAGGCACTGGGAGAGGCTGGAATGCACTGGAAGAAGCTGTGATGCACTGGGAGAGGCTGGCAGGCAATGGTGGAGGCTGGGAGGCACTGGGAGAGGCTGGGAGACACTGGGAGAGGCTGGGAGGCACTGGGAGAGGATGGGATGCACTGAGAGAGGCTGGGAGGCACTGGGAGAGGCTGGGAGGCACTGTGAGAGGCTGGGAGTCACTGGGAGAGGCTGGGATGCACTGAGATAGGCTGGGAGGCACTGGGAGAGGCTGGGAGGCACTGGGAGAGGCTGGGAGGCACTGGGAGAGGCTGGAAGACACTGGGAGAGGCTGGGATGCACTGAGAGAGGCTGGGAGAGGCTGGGATGCACTGGGAGAGGCTGGGAGGCACTGGGAGAGGCTGGGAGGCACTGGGAGAGGCTGGGAGGCACTGGGAGAGGATGGGAGGCACTGGGAGAAACTGGGATGCAGTGGGAGAGGCTGGGATGAACTGGGAGAGGATGGGATGCACTGAGAGAGGCTGGGGTGCACTGGGAGAGGCTGGGAGGCACTGGGAGAGGATGGGAGGCACTGGGAGTCACTGGGAGAGGCTGGGATGCACTGGGAGATGCTGGGAGGCACTGGGAGAGGATGGGAGGCACTAGGAGTCACTGGGAGAGGCTGGGATGCACTGGGAGACACTGGGAGAAGCTGGGAGGCACTGAGAGGCTGGGAGACACTGGGAGAGGCTGGAATACACTGTGAGAGGCTGGGATGCACTGGGAGAGGCTGGGAGGCATTAGGAAAGGATGGGAGGCACTGGAAGAGGCTGGGATGCACTGGGAGAGGCTGGGAGGCACTGGGAGAGGATGGGAGGCACTGGGAGAGGCTGGGATGCACTGGGAGATGCTGGGAGGCACTGGGAGAGGATGGGAGGCACTAGGAGTCACTGGGAGAGGCTGGGATGCACTGGGAGACACTGGGAGAAGCTGGGAGGCACTAGGAGAGGCTGGGAGACACTGGGAGAGGCTGGAATACACTGTGAGAGGCTGGGATGCACTGGGAGAGGCTGGGAGGCATTAGGAAAGGATGGGAGGCACTGGAAGAGGCTGGGAGTCACTGGGAGAGGCTGGGAGGCACTGGGAGAGGTTGGGAGGCACTGGGAGAGGCTGGGATGCACTGGAAGAAGCTGTGATGCACTGGGAGAGGCTGGCAGGCAATGGTGGAGGCTGGGAGGCACTGGGAGAGGCTGGGAGACACTGGGAGAGGCTGGGAGGCACTGGGAGAGGATGGGATGCACTGAGAGAGGCTGGGAGGCACTGGGAGAGGCTGGGAGGCACTGTGAGAGGCTGGGAGTCACTGGGAGAGGCTGGGATGCACTGAGAGAGGCTGGGAGGCACTGGGAGAGGCTGGGAGGCACTGGGAGAGGCTGGAAGACACTGGGAGAGGCTGGGATGCACTGAGAGAGGCTGGGAGAGGCTGGGATGCACTGGGAGAGGCTGGGATGCACTGGGAGAGGCTGGGATGCACTGGGAGAGGCTGGGAGGCACTGGGAGAGGCTGGGATGAACTGGGAGAGGATGGGAGGCACTGGGAGAGGCTGGGATGCACTGGGAGAGGCTGGGATGAACTGGGAGAGGATGGGATGCACTGGGAGAGGCTGGGATGCACTGGGAGAGGCTGGGAGGCACTGGGAGAGGATGGGAGGCACTGGGAGTCACTGGGAGAGGCTGGGATGCACTGGGAGATGCTGGGAGGCACTGGGAGAGGATGGGAGGCACTAGGAGTCACTGGGAGAGGCTGGGATGCACTGGGAGACACTGGGAGAAGCTGGGAGGCACTAGGAGAGGCTGGGAGACACTGGGAGAGGCTGGAATACACTGTGAGAGGCTGGGATGCACTGGGAGAGGCTGGGAGGCATTAGGAAAGGATGGGAGGCACTGGAAGAGGCTGGGAGTCACTGAGAGAGGCTGGGAGGCACTGGGAGAGGTTGGGAGGCACTGGGAGAGGCTGGGATGCACTGGAAGAAGCTGTGATGCACTGGGAGAGGCTGGCAGGCAATGGTGGAGGCTGGGAGGCACTGGGAGAGGCTGGGAGACACTGGGAGAGGCTGGGAGGCACTGGGAGAGGATGGGATGCACTGAGAGAGGCTGGGAGGCACTGGGAGAGGCTGGGAGGCACTGTGAGAGGCTGGGAGTCACTGGGAGAGGCTGGGATGCACTGAGAGAGGCTGGGAGGCACTGGGAGAGGCTGGGAGGCACTGGGAGAGGCTGGAAGACACTGGGAGAGGCTGGGATGCACTGAGAGAGGTTGGGAGAGGCTGGGATGCACTGGGAGAGGCTGGGAGAGGCTGGGAGGCACTGGGAGAGGCTGGGAGGCACTGGGAGAGGCTGGGATGCACTGAGAGAGGCTGGGAGGCACTGGGAGAGGCTGGGAGGCACTGGGAGAGGCTGGGAGACACTGGGAGAGGCTGGGATGCACTGAGAGAGGCTGGGATGCACTGGGAGAGGATGGGAGGCACTGGGAGAGGCTGGGATGCACTGGGAGAGGCTGGGAGGCATTAAGAAAGGATGGGAGGCACTGGAAGAGGCTGGGAGTCACTGGGAGAGGCTGGGAGGCACTGGGAGAGGTTGGGAGGCACTGGGAGAGGCTGGGATGCACTGGAAGAAGCTGTGATGCACTGGGAGAGGCTGGCAGGCAATGGTGGAGGCTGGGAGGCACTGGGAGAGGCTGGGAGACACTGGGAGAGGCTGGGAGGCACTGGGAGAGGATGGGATGCACTGAAAGAGGCTGGGAGGCACTGGGAGAGGCTGGGAGGCACTGTGAGAGGCTGGGAGTCACTGGGAGAGGCTGGGATGCACTGAGATAGGCTGGGAGGCACTGGGAGAGGCTGGGAGGCACTGGGAGAGGCTGGAAGACACTGGGAGAGGCTGGGATGCACTGAGAGAGGCTGGGAGAGGCTGGGATGCACTGGGAGAGGCTGGGAGGCACTGGGAGAGGCTGGGAGGCACTGGGAGAGGCTGGGAGGCACTGGGAGAGGATGGGAGGCACTGGGAGAGGCTGGGATGCACTGGGAGAGGCTGGGATGAACTGGGAGAGGATGGGATGCACTGGGAGAGGCTGGGATGCACTGGGAGAGGCTGGGAGGCACTGGGAGAGGATGGGAGGCACTGGGAGTCACTGGGAGAGGCTGGGATGCACTGGGAGATGCTGGGAGGCACTGGGAGAGGATGGGAGGCACTAGGAGTCACTGGGAGAGGCTGGGATGCACTGGGAGACACTGGGAGAAGCTGGGAGGCACTAGGAGAGGCTGGGAGACACTGGGAGAGGCTGGAATACACTGTGAGAGGCTGGGATGCACTGGGAGAGGCTGGGAGGCATTAGGAAAGGATGGGAGGCACTGGAAGAGGCTGGGAGTCACTGAGAGAGGCTGGGAGGCACTGGGAGAGGTTGGGAGGCACTGGGAGAGGCTGGGATGCACTGGAAGAAGCTGTGATGCACTGGGAGAGGCTGGCAGGCAATGGTGGAGGCTGGGAGGCACTGGGAGAGGCTGGGAGACACTGGGAGAGGCTGGGAGGCACTGGGAGAGGATGGGATGCACTGAGAGAGGCTGGGAGGCACTGGGAGAGGCTGGGAGGCACTGTGAGAGGCTGGGAGTCACTGGGAGAGGCTGGGATGCACTGAGAGAGGCTGGGAGGCACTGGGAGAGGCTGGGAGGCACTGGGAGAGGCTGGAAGACACTGGGAGAGGCTGGGATGCACTGAGAGAGGCTGGGAGAGGCTGGGATGCACTGGGAGAGGCTGGGAGGCACTGGGAGAGGCTGGGAGGCACTGGGAGAGGCTGGGATGAACTGGGAGAGGATGGGATGCACTGGGAGAGGCTGGGATGCACTGGGAGAGGCTGGGAGGCACTGGGAGAGGATGGGAGGCACTGGGAGTCACTGGGAGAGGCTGGGATGCACTGGGAGATGCTGGGAGGCACTGGGAGAGGATGGGAGGCACTAGGAGTCACTGGGAGAGGCTGGGATGCACTGGGAGACACTGGGAGAAGCTGGGAGGCACTAGGAGAGGCTGGGAGACACTGGGAGAGGCTGGAATACACTGTGAGAGGCTGGGATGCACTGGGAGAGGCTGGGAGGCATTAGGAAAGGATGGGAGGCACTGGAAGAGGCTGGGAGTCACTGAGAGAGGCTGGGAGGCACTGGGAGAGGTTGGGAGGCACTGGGAGAGGCTGGGATGCACTGGAAGAAGCTGTGATGCACTGGGAGAGGCTGGCAGGCAATGGTGGAGGCTGGGAGGCACTGGGAGAGGCTGGGAGACACTGGGAGAGGCTGGGAGGCACTGGGAGAGGATGGGATGCACTGAGAGGCTGGGAGGCACTGGGAGAGGCTGGGAGGCACTGTGAGAGGCTGGGAGTTACTGGGAGAGGCTGGGATGCACTGAGAGAGGCTGGGAGGCACTGGGAGAGGCTGGGAGGCACTGGGAGAGGCTGGAAGACACTGGGAGAGGCTGGGATGCACTGAGAGAGGCTGGGAGAGGCTGGGATGCACTGGGAGAGGCTGGGAGAGGCTGGGATGCACTGGGAGAGGCTGGGAGGCACTGGGAGAGGCTGGGATGCACTGAGAGAGGCTGGGAGGCACTGGGAGAGGCTGGGAGGCACTGGGAGAGGCTGGGAGACACTGGGAGAGGCTGGGATGCACTGAGAGAGGCTGGGATGCACTGGGAGAGGATGGGAGGCACTGGGAGAGGCTGGGATGCACTGGGAGAGGCTGGGAGGCATTAGGAAAGGATGGGAGGCACTGGAAGAGGCTGGGAGTCACTGGGAGAGGCTGGGAGGCACTGGGAGAGGTTGGGAGGCACTGGGAGAGGCTGGAATGCACTGGAAGAAGCTGTGATGCACTGGGAGAGGCTGGCAGGCAATGGTGGAGGCTGGGAGGCACTGGGAGAGGCTGGGAGACACTGGGAGAGGCTGGGAGGCACTGGGAGAGGATGGGATGCACTGAGAGAGCTGGGAGGCACTGGGAGAGGCTGGGAGGCACTGGGAGAGGCTGGGAGGCACTGGGAGAGGCTGGAAGACACTGGGAGAGGCTGGGATGCACTGAGAGAGGCTGGGATGCACTGGGAGAGGCTGGGAGGCACTGGGAGAGGCTGGGAGGCACTGGGAGAGGCTGGGAGGCACTGGGAGAGGATGGGAGGCACTGGGAGAGGCTGGGATGCACTGGGAGAGGCTGGGATGAACTGGGAGAGGATGGGATGCACTGGGAGAGGCTGGGATGCACTGGGAGAGGATGGGAGGCACTGGGAGAGGATGGGAGGCACTGGGAGTCACTGGGAGGCTGGGATGCACTGGGAGATGCTGGGAGGCACTGGGAGAGGATGGGAGGCACTAGGAGTCACTGGGAGAGCTGGGATGCACTGGGAGACACTGGGAGAAGCTGGGAGGCACTAGGAAAGGCTGGGAGACACTGGGAGAGCTGGAATACACTGTGAGAGGCTGGGATGCACTGGGAGAGCTGGGAGGCATTAGGAAAGGATGGGAGGTACTGGAAGAGGCTGGGATGCACTGGGAGAGGCTGGGAGGCACTGGGAGAGGATGGGAGGCACTGGGAGAGACTGGGATGCACTGGGAGATGCTTGGAGGCACTGGGAGAGGATGGGAGGCACTAGGAGTCACTGGGAGGCTGGGATGCACTGGGAGACACTGGGAGAAGCTGGGAGGCACTAGGAGAGGCTGGGAGACACTGGGAGAGGCTGGAATACACTGTGAGAGGCTGGGATGCACTGGGAGAGGCTGGGAGGCATTAGGAAAGGATGGGAGGCACTGGAAGAGGCTGGGAGTCACTGGGAGAGGCTGGGAGGCACTGGGAGAGGTTGGGAGGCACTGGGAGAGGCTGGGATGCACTGGAAGAAGCTGTGATGCACTGGGAGAGGCTGGCAGGCAATGGTGGAGGCTGGGAGGCACTGGGAGAGGCTGGGAGACACTGGGAGAGGCTGGGAGGCACTGGGAGAGGATGGGATGCACTGAGAGAGGCTGGGAGGCACTGGGAGAGGCTGGGAGGCACTGTGAGAGGCTGGGAGTCACTGGGAGAGCTGGGATGCACTGAGAGAGGCTGGGAGGCACTGGGAGGCTGGGAGGCACTGGGAGAGGCTGGAAGACACTGGGAGAGGCTGGGATGCACTGAGAGAGGCTGGGATGCACTGGGAGAGGCTGGGAGGCACTGGGAGAGGCTGGGAGGCACTGGGAGAGGCTGGGATGAACTGGGAGAGGATGGGAGGCATTGGGAGAGGCTGGGATGCACTGGGAGAGGCTGGGATGAACTGGGAGAGGATGGGATGCACTGGGAGAGGCTGGGATGCACTGGGAGAGGCTGGGAGGCACTGGGAGAGGATGGGAGGCACTGGGAGTCACTGGGAGAGGCTGGGATGCACTGGGAGATGCTGGGAGGCACTGGGAGAGGATGGGAGGCACTAGGAGTCACTGGGAGGCTGGGATGCACTGGGAGACACTGGGAGAAGCTGGGAGGCACTAGGAGAGGCTGGGAGACACTGGGAGAGCTGGAATACACTGTGAGAGGCTGGGATGCACTGGGAGAGGCTGGGAGGCATTAGGAAAGGATGGGAGGCACTGGAAGAGGCTGGGAGTCACTGAGAGGCTGGGAGGCACTGGGAGAGATTGGGAGGCACTGGGAGAGGCTGGGATGCACTGGAAGAAGCTGTGATGCACTGGGAGAGGCTGGCAGGCAATGGTGGAGGCTGGGAGGCACTGGGAGAGGCTGGGAGACACTGGGAGAGGCTGGGAGGCACTGGAAGAGGATGGGATGCACTGAGAGGCTGGGAGGCACTGGGAGGCTGGGAGGCACTGTGAGAGGCTGGGAGTCACTGGGAGAGGCTGGGATGCACTGAGAGAGGCTGGGAGGCACTGGGAGAGGCTGGGAGGCACTGGGAGAGGCTGGAAGACACTGGGAGAGGCTGGGATGCACTGAGAGGGTTGGGAGAGCTGGGATGCACTGGGAGAGGCTGGGAGAGGCTGGGATGCACTGGGAGAGGCTGGGAGGCACTGGGAGAGGCTGGGATGCACTGAGAGAGGCTGGGAGGCACTGGGAGGCTGGGAGGCACTGGGAGAGGCTGGGAGACACTGGGAGAGGCTGGGATGCACTGAGAGAGCTGGGATGCACTGGGAGAGGATGGGAGGCACTGGGAGAGGCTGGGATGCACTGGGAGAGGCTGGGAGGCATTAGGAAAGGATGGGAGGCACTGGAAGAGGCTGGGAGTCACTGGGAGAGGCTGGGAGGCACTGGGAGAGGTTGGGAGGCACTGGGAGAGGCTGGGATGCACTGGAAGAAGCTGTGATGCACTGGGAGAGGCTGGCAGGCAATGGTGGAGGCTGGGAGGCACTGGGAGAGGCTGGGAGACACTGGGAGAGGCTGGGAGGCACTGGGAGAGGATGGGATGCACTGAGAGAGGCTGGGAGGCACTGGGAGAGGCTGGGAGGCACTGTGAGAGGCTGGGAGTCACTGGGAGAGGCTGGGATGCACTGAGATAGGCTGGGAGGCACTGGGAGGCTGGGAGGCACTGGGAGAGGCTGGAAGACACTGGGAGGCTGGGATGCACTGAGAGAGGCTGGGAGAGGCTGGGATGCACTGGGAGAGGCTGGGAGGCACTGGGAGAGGCTGGGAGGCACTGGGAGAGGCTGGGAGGCACTGGGAGAGGATGGGAGGCACTGGGAGAGGCTGGGATGCAGTGGGAGAGGCTGGGATGAACTGGGAGAGGATGGGATGCACTGGGAGAGGCTGGGATGCACTGGGAGAGGCTGGGAGGCACTGGGAGAGGATGGGAGGCACTGGGAGTCACTGGGAGAGGCTGGGATGCACTGGGAGATGCTGGGAGGCACTGGGAGAGGATGGGAGGCACATAAGTCACTGGGAGAGGCTGGGATGCACTGGGAGACACTGGGAGAAGCTGGGAGGCACTAGGAGAGGCTGGGAGACACTGGGAGAGGCTGGAATACACTGTGAGAGGCTGGGATGCACTGGGAGAGGCTGGGAGGCATTAGGAAAGGATGGGAGGCACTGGAAGAGGCTGGGAGTCACTGAGAGAGGCTGGGAGGCACTGGGAGAGGTTGGGAGGCACTGGGAGAGGCTGGGATGCACTGGAAGAAGCTGTGATGCACTGGGAGAGGCTGGCAGGCAATGGTGGAGGCTGGGAGGCACTGGGAGAGGCTGGGAGACACTGGGAGAGGCTGGGAGGTACTGGGAGAGGATGGGATGCACTGAAAGAGGCTGGGAGGCACTGGGAGGCTGGGAGGCACTGTGAGAGGCTGGGAGTCACTGGGAGAGGCTGGGATGCACTGAGAGAGGCTGGGAGGCACTGGGAGAGGCTGGGAGGCACTGGGAGAGGCTGGAAGACACTGGGAGAGGCTGGGATGCACTGAGAGAGGCTGGGAGAGGCTGGGATGCACTGGGAGAGGCTGGGATGCACTGGGAGAGGCTGGGAGGCACTGGGAGAGGCTGGGATGCACTGAGAGAGGCTGGGAGGCACTGGGAGAGGCTGGGAGGCACTGGGAGAGGCTGGGAGACACTGGGAGAGGCTGGGATGCACTGAGAGAGGCTGGGATGCACTGGGAGAGGATGGGAGGCACTGGGAGAGGCTGGGAGGCACTGGGAGAGGCTGAGAGACACTGGGATGCACTGAGAGAGGCTGGGAGAGGCTGGGATGCACTGGGAGAGGCTGGGAGGCACTGGGAGAGGCTGGGAGACACTGGGATGCACTGGGAGAGGCTGGGAGGCACTGGGAGAGGCTGGGAGACACTGGGAGAGGCTGGGAGGTACTGGGAGAGGCTGGGATGCACTGGGATAGACCAGCTGGACTGAAATAAGACAGAACAGAACACCAAAATCTTATATCACCTATTTCAACGCCGCCCACGCCCCGACACGCCGCCCACTCCACCCACAGCACGGGAAAGGAGTTCAACATATATAAATAGGAATTAAAATATATATTAAAAGTCCTTGATACCATAATAGCGATGTTCTTATAATACCGTCACTCTTCTGTCGTCTATAAATTTCTGTCGTTTATTGATTTTACATTCTCGCTTTGAGTCAATCTTTTCGTAATGACTTCTTCTCATAATTCTTCGCTCTTTAATAACATTTTTGTCCCTCCATATCACTTTATAGTCGTTTTTGTTGTATGATATGACTAGATAAAACGTATAACAAAACATCAAACAAGATATATTAGTTTGAAACAGTATACTTAAGAAATGGCAGTGATATAATACTTGACTTCTATATAAACACACCATACTGTACTGAAATCTTACAAAATTCAACAATATCCTAGTTTTTCGTGTGAATTTTACGTCCAACCCACCCCTAGGCGTACTTTTGAAGGCAGAATTACGCCCACATTGCAAAAAGCTTTATTCTCTCTCCACGACTGTTTTCCAAGGCCTCAGAGATGACTGGAGGGTTTTCAAGAATGTTTCTCCTCTTACTATTGCAGAAATCATGTCATTCTGCCTTTAAAACCGTAAAAACACCCTAAAAATTGCTCTGATATCTTAAAATCTTGCTTAAAAAAGCTTTATTTTCTCATCACGACTGTTTTCCAAGGGCCTAGAGATGACTAGAGGGTGTTCAAGAGTGTTTCTCCTGTTAACAATGTAGAAATTATGTCACTCTGCCTTGAGAACCGTAAAAAACACCCTAAAAAATGCTCTTATATCTGGGTGGGCGTGGGCGTGATGGGCGTGTCTCAGGTAAAGGAAGGTTCCCAGCACTGGAGGAAATAATTAATGATCTTGTTAAGCTGTAAAAAAATAGTGAAACAGATCAAGAAGAAATGAAATAAAATGAATTGCTAGCCTACTGTTGCTAAGATTTGTGTAATGTATTATAAACATTTGTTGTAATATTTATGTAATGTATTACAAACATTTGTTGTAATATTTATGTAATGTATTACAAATATTTGTTGTAATATTTATGTAATGTATTATAAAGATTTGTTTTATAAGGTTTATTGCGCTGATGACACCACTCCGTCACTACAGTGTTGTTTGTGAACGAGTATTTTGACGCAAATTAATAATTATTAATGAATATAATTTTGAAATCTGTGTTGGCGCCAAGCGCGCGACAAAGCGCCGCGCCCCTCACCCTTCAGATATTATCATTTATATTATTTGTTTGTTTTCCAAGGACGCCATTGTTTGTTTGTGTGTGTAATTAGTGATTCTCATACCTCTTAATTTGTCGTTTTGTTTTTGTTACTTGTCTCGCTGGTGTGGTTTGATTTTTGATATATTATGAAGCCTAAAGGAACGACATGGTGCCCGGTCAGGAACAAACTGAATGACACTGTTGCATCACTCAACGATGATACACCACGCGGATAGGCAAAAATGGGTACAATACCCTGTTGCACGGTAACGCATTATAAGGTGATACGCAACGATGAAACGATGCGTGGAAATTCAGTAAGTGTGTACACACCTTTAGAAAGTGTTGGTGGTGATGATGTCAGTGTGCTGTGTATTGGTGGTGGTGGTGGTGATTGTTGGTGATGGTGTGTTTGCTTGTTTTGCATCGTGAATATTGATTGATTGAGTGGCTGAAAGATTGACGGATTGATGGATAGATTGCCTGTCTAACTAATAGATTCACTGACTGACTGACATTTGGACTGACTTTCTGACTGACACTGACTGACTGACTGATAAATGAATAAAATACTAACTAAATGACTGACTATCTGGCTGACTGACTATTTGGCTAACTGACTGAATGAATGATGCGGGAACTGGCAGTGGTTGTGGTGGTGGTGGTGGTGTACCGTAGGATGTATGTGGTGCGCGTGGCCAGGCACGTGTTGCCGTACGCGAGTGTGCATATGCTTGTGTGAAGATAGATGGATAAGCGGGTAATTTGATGGGTTGATAGATATGTAAATAGACAGTTGGGCAAACAAACAGATAGATGGATAGGCAGGCAGATAGATGGATCAATTTGATGGGTCGATAGATATGTAAATACAGTTGGGCAAACAAATAGATAGATGGATAGGCAGGCAGATAGATAAGTCAATAAATTCTATATTAACTATAGATGTAGTAGATCTATATTCTGTCACCCTGTCACCCTGGTTTATTGTCAGAAATACTCGTATATCAGGCGGTAGAAATGGAGAATGAGAAAATAGTACAGTCTGCCTTTTAAGCACCTTGTTTATTGCCTCGCGGATTTGCCAACACTCGCTGTACAACAAGATACAATTTAATATTTCCTGCTTTGACAAATAACAAAAGCTGGACACGATAACGAAGAGGAAGATGTCACAATAACCAATAAATCGACATGTGGTATTTGTATAAGCATAGCGTCTCATTAATAAGAGATTTAGTGACAGATAGTTATCATAAACATATATACATGCGTCCTGACTTCACAGATAACCTTTTGCTACGGCAGTAGTCTCTTAGCGGTGGTGGTGGTGAACACAGTTGTGGCGGTGGGCTATACTGACCCATGCACATCCACACCCAGAGACACACACACACACACACACACACACACACACACACACACACACACACACACACACACACACACACACACACACACACAAATAAAGTGAAGTGTTGCTATATTACCGACAGTTTTCAAGGAGCACCAAGAGGCAATCAGTATGAGAAACCGTGCAAGCCTTCACCACACTGCCTAATCTTCGTCTATTAAAGGTATTTATAAGGCTATTCACTTAATGTTAGGTTTTCTTTACATATGAGAGTGAAAACAGTACGCAAATATTTTCAAGTAATGGTATAAGGAGCATAAAAGAGCAAGGCGTCTGTATTACCCTCTCATATTTGTTTCCTTCACTTACCCTCGGCCAAACATGTGTCACAAGGTAGCCACCAGTCTAACATTTCATTTAGTCTAGTCAAAATTTCTCTGTGTGGCTTAATTTTGGTTTGGTGAGATGATAAAGGCTATATATGGATGTCCCGCCGCCGGTGTTGCCTCCAGGCCGCTTCCCCCCCGACGGTCCCCTAGCCAACACCCTACACCCGCCCTCACCCACCCGTCACCAGCCTGTTGGGTCAAATACTTTTTTTCCAATATTTCCTGACGCTAATATTACGCTTCCATGGTATGTTTTTATGGTTTCTATAAATGTTTCGTTGTGTTTGAAGTGTGTTCCGCGCCTGTGCTGGGTAAATATGTGGCGTTTAGTGGTGTTTTATGGCGTATGTTAAAGGCTTTTAACGCTCAAAATTTCCCACTTGGAGTTTTGAGCTTTTCATTTCAAGGTATAAGTGGGCCTTTATGGTAGCAAAAGTCGGCCTGTCCTCTTTTAAGTGTGAAATCAATCTATTGAGTGAAATATGTGGACTTTGAAATGGTGTTTGGTGCTGTTGTAAAAAGCTCTTATTTTTCTTTATTTTATTTGCTCACGTTTCTGCTTCTCGGTCTAACACGCTGTAGAATGCCCTGAAAGCTAGCTCAGACTCCCTGAAATGTGATAAAATACACGCCAAGTGAAAATGGCTTGACTTTATAGGACGTTTTAAGAGATTTATGGGTTAAAATGTTTTGTACTTTTAACGTACTTAATTTAGACCTTTTTTAAAAACCAGTTAAGCTGGAGATATTTTGATATTTTGAAAATTAGTTTAAGTATTTATCACGTCATAAAATAACAAGCATTTGGCCGTGGCCTCGTTTTTGTAAAAGTCATTTTGAAATGAAATGATTTACGTAATTTAGCCGAGTCAGCCCCGTTCCCGTTCTCTCTCGGATGACCACAGCCCACCCAGGTAGTGGCTGGCGCCAATTTTCCAAATCCACAGTTCGTCGATATTTTGCCTAATATCTAGTGATTTCTACGTGTTTTCGTGGGTTTCTAGGTTCAGATGTTTAGATAATTGTAGCAGAAAGAGGAAGAAAGTTGAAATAAAGGAGGATAAAGAGGAAGAGAGGAGAAATGGAGGAGGAAGAGGAGCAGCAGCAAAGCCATAATACTTAAGTCACCCTCCTTTTCCTAAATATTTTGTCTAATATCTAGTGTTTTGATGTGTTTCTAGGCTCAGACGTGTGGATGGAAGGAGGAGGAGGAAGAAGAAGGAGTAATAATGGAGAAGAATGAAGAAAAATGAGAAATAAAGGTGGAATAGTAGAAGAAGCCAAGGTGTAATATTTAGGTAAGTGTATTAGTATGTTTTGAGTGTGGTTTGGGAGAACTTTGAGGGATTGGTTGGTGTTCTGAGTGGGATTTGGTATTATATGAGTGTTATAAGTGTTATAAGTGGTGGGGGGTTTAGTGGTCTTTTGGGTGTGTGTGGGGGATATTTAATTAAATATTGGGTGTTTCTAGTGAGTTTGGAGGTATTTTAACCTGTTCTGTGTTTTCTTAGTGTGTTCTGGAATGTTATTGAGATTTTAAGAGGGTTTGGGTATGTGTGGTTTGTCGTGGGTGTGTGTAAGAGTGAATTGGGCCTATACAAGGATTTTTGAGTATGTTTTGAGGCCCTCAACAGGCTAGCTCAGTGTCAGTGGGCCCTTATAACAAGTGTCCTTTATCATTGATTACCCGCTTCGTTCCCAGGTGACGACAGGCAGAATGAGGTGGACGTGGCGGAGGCTGTGGGCGGTCAATTCACGGCGCAGATTACCTACACCTTGCACCACACTGACTGCCCGCCGCTGTTCACTAAAGTCGGGCAAGCCTGTGTCTCCGTGTTCTGCCCTGGATATAGGAGTAAAGGAAATTGTGGTTTTTGTTGTTGTTGTTCTTGTTTTTCTGTTAAGATTTGTTTGCTCTCTCTCTCTCTCTCTCTCTCTCTCTCTCTCTCTCTCTCTCTCTCTCTCTCTCTCTCTCTCTCTCTCTCTCTCTCTCTCTCTCTCTCTCTCTCTCTCTGTAGTGTGTGTGTGTGTGTGTGTGTGTGTGTGTGTGTGTGTGTGTGTGTGTGTGTGTGTGTGTGTGTGTGTGTGTGTGTCTAGGGATGATATTGGTAACTTGGGTGTCTGTAATGTGTTTTGGGTGAGCTTTTTATATTTTGAGGTGTTGCAGGGTGTTTTGGGTTAGTTTTGAGTGATTTAAGTTGTTTGTGTGTGTGTCAGTTGTGTATGGTGTGTTTTGTGGTGTGGTGTCAGTATTGGTGCATACTGTGTGCTTGTAGTGAATTGTAAGTGCGTTTATTGGTACTATGAGGTTTTTCATGTTGGCAGTATCCAAGGGGATTTGACAAAGCTAGGTTCAATGATTTCAAATTGTTGACCATTATAACAGGTTCGGCAGTGTTCCAAATTGATATGGACAGTAAACTGAACAATTGTTTTGGTATTCCCCTCCTCTGACTAACTAATTCAGCCTCTTTTTCACCGCCGAAATGTTGAATCTCCTTCTCTTTTATCGTTATTTTCATGCTAACTGTTCTACAGATCTTGCTATCTTTATGCCTCCCCTCGTCCTGCGGCCTCGCTTTACAAGGCTTTCTTCTCATCCCTATTGTGTCCAACTTCCCAACGCAAGAGTTAACCAGTACTCTCAATCATTCATCCTTTTCATTTGTACAATCTGGAACTCCCTACCTGCATCTGTATTTCTGAATTCTTGCGACTTGTCTTCTTTGAAGAGAGAGATATCGAGGCATTTCCTCCCTTGTTTTGGCTGACGCTTTTCCACTTTTTAGAGAGCCAGCACTCAAGTGGGCCTTTTTTTTTTTTTTTCTTTTCTTTGTTTCTTGCCCTTGGCTGGCGCTCTTCCTACATGAAAAAAAAACCTCTCGGGACACAAGTCCTCTGCTCATCACTCATCATTCGTCGACGTGTTATCATTGTACCACACGGGCTGGGATTTTCATTGAAGGAAAACTCTCTTCCAAGTCAATTTTACATATATTTCAAATAAAGTAAAGTACATTCGAACAAAAAACGATGAAAGTGACGCGGCACTCTTAACCAACAACAGAGAAACACACTCTCCTCACTTGAATACACGACTTAACTCCACATAATGACACCCTCGATTATATTAACACGAAATTCCACTGCCCTGATCACATTACCCACCTGATCAGAGACCCTCGCTCACCGTGACGCGTCCACACCCCACATATGTCCGAGTAGAGAGTGCCACTCACTCCCTTCATCCGAGATCGCGTCCTTTCCTGCCCCCACTCAAATCTACTGCCCCGCGTGCCAATTCACGCAATGTTAAATACGCTGCCTTCCTTACTCTATTCCTCCTTATACATGTTGTAGTACACTTCATGCTAACACTAATATTTCTACCATGCACAACATTCCAAAATCCCTACTCATAAAGTTCCTCCGCTCGTATTAATTATGCGTTTGGTACGGCAGTTTTCCTCCTTAGGCCTACAGAGCCACCCACGCAAACCCGATCCACCTTGGCTCTCCTTAATATACCATACTTATCGTTACATCATCCACAATACCTTCCTCAACCCTCTGTACTACAAGACAACAGGCATTGAGGAGGACGCCATTACAATATTGTTCCATCTCTTGTTCCAGGATTCAGTACTACTAACGCCAAAGAAGTGAGGCAAGTTTTTGGAGTGAGCGTGCATGACATACAACGGACACCAGATTGCTACTACTGCCGGTGTTGCCAAAGGAACAAGAGGAGGAAAAAAAGGAAGAGGGAGAAGAAAAGGATGATTCTTGGAGACGTACCAATGAAGTTCTGAAGGTTGGCCACAGATCTTCATCACTGGTGTAGTGTATTTCATTGACCATTTGTAGATTGGGTTGATAAATTTGTAGAATTTGTAGACAGTTGTAGATATGTAGCGGGTATGGTTTTTTTGCAATGCCTTATCTACACCAGCAGAAAACGGTAATATTTAGAAGTTATGCATAGCATTGTAATAGGAGTGTACGGTGTACATATGTATATAGTATTTAAGAAAGGAGAGTGTAGACTAAGAGAGGAAGGTAACCTCTTGGGTCACGATTCCTCTGCTCATCACTCATCCTTCCTGTTGTGAAGCACAAAGGTATTGTTACGTGTTTCCCGAGATGATGTTTTGTGAGTCTTTCAATGCAATACTTAATTTAAGTGTCTGGCCAGTGTCTTGTAACGTGGTGCAGTTTTTGTTACTTGTATTTATTTTTCATACCTACTGATATGACGATATCTTGTGAATGATACTCCTATATATTTCTAATGGCAACACAATATCTCTTGATATAATAAAATGCATAATGTATCGACTTGTTTTCCTATCAGTTGAAAGAGATGCAAAACAATATCTGGTTTGCAAGTGAAGCGAAATTAGTGAACAATTTGTTGCATGGCGCCACAGCGTCTGAGGTGATATAATGCCACAATATAGTTGCATGGAAATACTAGTAGTAATGTGTAAACTGACACACTCCCGTTCATGATGGCGAAGGTGGGCAGGTGTGGGTGTTGGCGGTGCTGGAGAAGATATTTACATGCTTGTGTGTAGATAGATAGATAGATAACTTGGTAATTTGATAGGTTCATTCATAGGGAAATGAACAACATTTCGATGGTGTATACACTGCTACAACAATAAACTTATCAATCAATCAATTAAACATCAATCGGATTTAAAAGGCGAGTGATTAGAGGGTGGCGATCGAGACTCCCGAGACAGGTTTGCTCTGCGTCACTCGGAGGGATAAACGGTCAACGGGGCCCTATACTGATTAGCCTGTGTGTTAATCAAGCCAATTACTTCGTCTAGGAACATTTGTAGCATGTACAACAATGATTTGGCGATCTTTTTGCGGCTTTTCAAGGTGGATCTGGTGACGTAGAATATTTCCATTTGGCAACTCCCACCACGTCCACCACCACCACCGCCGCCAGTGACCAGACGTCCTCTTCCTCACCAGACACGAGACCTGGGAACACGGTGACCGCCCCACTTGCCCCACCTAGTCCACCAGCTCCACCTGCTCAGTGAGAGGGTGAGTCTATTAATAGAGTGGAGGTAACAAACATGATGAGACAGTGATGGGACGGTAATGGGGCGGATAATTTAATAGAAAGCTGTATAATAATGCACTGAAGGGGTGACGTGACGTGTGGGAGTGAGTGGATAGAGAAGGGTAGTTAATTAATGGTTCCACAGTGTCATTAGTGATGGGACGGTGATGGGACAGTGACGGGGTTGACAGGCTGTACTAGGAAGGTGTGTCGTGCATTGAAGGAGTCACATGTGGACAGTTAGCGGTAAGGTAGTTAATTAGGCGTATGGTAGTTATAATGCGTGGGGAGGGTGGTGCCTGCTTTAACAAGAAACACAAGAGGGCATGGCGAGGTGGACTGCTGGAAGATAATTACACTGAACTCTGCTTTATGTAGTGCATCAATCACCACCACAAGATGGAGACACTCTTTGTAAGAGTTACACGCCGCCTCCTGACACTTCTAGTAAACACCCTTATCTCTCTCTCTCTCTCTCTCTCTCTCTCTCTCTCTCTCTCTCTCTCTCTCTCTCTCTCTGCCAGACGTCAGTTTTCTCCGGAACACGTGGATCTGTGTGTCTTGAGTCACTTCATTATATAGTGAGGGCGGCTGCGGAGGCGTATGGGCTGACTGGGGAAGCTTGGGCGTGAGCATGCATGGGCGGGACAAATATGGGCGGCAGTGGGTGTGGAGCTGTTGACGCCGCCCATAGCTTTGTGTGTGTGTGTGTGTGTGTGTGTGTGTGTGTGTGTGTGTGTGTGTGTTTGTGTGTATCGTGATTCTCCTCTCTCTCTCTCTCTCTCTCTCTCTCTCTCTCTCTCTCTCTCTCTCTCTCTCTCTCTCTCTCTCTCTCTCTCTCTGGTCTGGTCTCCTTGCTGTGTCTCGTCTTGTTGACCAGCGTCTGAGGTGATATGATGCTGCAATATAGTGGCATGGAAATACTAGTAGTATTGTGTAAACTGACACACTGCCGTTCATGATGGCGAAGGTGGGCAGGTGTGGGTGTTGGCGGTGCTGGTGGAGATATCTACATGCTTGTGTGTAGATAGATAGATACATAAGCTGGTAATTTGTTAGGTTCATTCATACGTAAATTGACAACAGTTCGATGGTGTATACACTGCTATAACAATAAACTTATCAATCAATCAAGTAAACATCAATGAGATTTAAAAGGCGAGTGATGAGAGTGTGGGGAACAGCGGGGAAGGGGGAGGTGGAGAGGAGAGCGAGGCCCCTGAGACAAGTTTGGTGTGCGTCACTGACAGGGATAAACTCTCCGTGTCAAGGCCCCATCACACCAGAGGCGGTCCTTACTACGCGCAGCAGGTTCTCAACACGTTCATAAAATTTTTGAGGACGTAGTGGAGACGTGATGGAATTGCGAAATCCCTCCACTGCTACGTATCTACCAAGCCTTTACTGCGTACGTCCCTTGATATCGCTACGATATCACTGTGTCCAATCGGGTTTAACTACGGTCATAACACGCATGTGATCAGGCTCCCGCCACGCTCACTAAGTTCCCGCCATGCTCACTGGGTTCTTACCACGTGCCCAACCAGCGCGCAATACGCTCACGTGACGCAAGCAGGAAGTGCTGCTTCCTGTCACTTCAGTTCTCGCCTCTCTTCTCTCATCAGTGGTTCTCCAGCTCTTACATCATTATATTCATTATCCTCATAACGTCATGCTGCCCAAATTAACTTGAAACTTTCCATCAGTCTGTGGTAATGACCAAACTGGAGCGACTTTTCAAGGTGGAGCTGGTGACGTAGAATATTTTCATTTGGCAACTGACCACCACCACCACCACTGACCAGACGTCCATTTCATCACCAGACACGAGACCTGGGGTGGGGGAGAGAGAGAAAATGTTGTGCTCTGATAAGATATTCTTATTTTTCCTCTTTCTTCTATTCTTTCCTGTCCTCTTTCTCACTCACTTATTCACTCACTCACTCACTCACTCACTCTGAATCCTGTCCTCCACTACCACCACTCCCACCATCAGTTCATTCCTCCACCACGGACACAAACACGTCTTGAAGGAAGGTTAGTCCGCCGCCCAGAGTCACCTCGGCTGTCTGGCTGGCCACCCTGCGTGCCGCGGGACCAGAGGAGCGGTGGAGGGGCGGCGGTCGGGGTTGCGGGTGTAACACTGTGTATGAATATTGTTTGTGTTTTAATTAAGGCGTGTACACACTTGTTGCATTTCCACGTATCGGATCACCGTTGCGTAGCAGTGTTGACAGGATAGTGCTTCACCGTTGCGTGTCAAAATATGACACAAAGTTACGCAACGGGTTCCATCCGCCATTTTTCGGTATTTTGGCGTCATCTCAAAGGAATGATACACAACTCACCAACCTTCGTGTGTGTGTGTGTGTGTGTGTGTGTGTGTGTGTGTGTGTGACAAGGAGCGTGGGATCGTCCAGTTGCATGTTCAGTGTTGTCGTGGACGGGCATGAATATTTTTTGCAATTTTGACCCCAATTGCAGACAAACACAAAATCAGTTGTGTGTATCCTTGTCACGTTTTGATACAGTTCCGTCACATGCTGGAATTTCAAGTCAGTCAACACAGTATTGTTTCATTACACATACATAGTGTAGACACCCACCAACTCCGTCATTCATTTTTCCTTTTATTGATTTGATGTTCATGAATAAAACTAAACGTGGCCACAGACAACTGCAGATTTGCACTCATGCTACGGTCAGGAACAAACTGAATGACACTGTTGCATCACTCAACGATGATACACCACGCGGATAGGCAAAATGGGTACAATACCCTGTTGCATCGTATTGTATTATAGTGTGATACGCAACGATGAAACGATGCGTGGAAATTCAGTAAGTGTGTACACACCTTTGGAAAGTGTTGGTGGTGATGATGTCAGTGTGCTGTGTATTGGTGGTGGTGGTGGTGATTGTGGTGGTAACTATTGGTGGTGTGTTTGCTTGTTTTGCATCGTGAATATTGATTGATTGAGTGGCTGAAAGATTGACGGATTGATGGATAGATTGCCTGTCTAACTAATAGATTCACTGACTGACTGATATTTGGACTGACTCACTGACTGACTGACTGACTGATTAAATGAATAAAATACTAACTAAATGACTGACTATCTGGCTGACTGACTATTTGGCTAACTGACTGAATGACTGAATGATTGACTAACTGACTGTCTGACACACTGGTTGATTGTCTGTTTGACAAATGGCGCCTGTCCTTGGCAGAAAAAGCATCGCGCGGTACGAAGGCGCTTAGAAGTGTACCGTAGGATGTATGTGGTGCGCGTGGCCAGGCACGTGTTGCCGTACGCGAGTGTGCACGTGTAGGGACCTGACAAGTGTGTAGAGAAACAATGAAGACGACAGTGGCAAAGGGAATCGGATAAGCGCCTGACACCACGTATATGTCACCCACGATTCCACCCACGCCCACGCCCGTGCTACGTGGGTCCGAAAGCGTGTAGGTTGGGAGGGATGTGTCTTCAGGGACTCCCGGTTGACACGAAACAGTAGGGGAAGGTTGGCGATGCAGATGCGGGAACTGGCAGTGGTTGTGGTGGTGGTGGTGGTGGTGGTAGTGGTATTTATATGCTTGTGTGAAGATAGATGGATAAGCGGGTAATTTGATGGGTTGATAGATATGTAAATGGACAGTTGGGCAAACAAATAGATAGATGGATAGGCAGGCAGATAGATGAGTCAATAAATTCGTAAATGATTAACAATATAGATGTGCATGTAGATAGAAAAAAAGTCTATATTCCTCTACTTAGTGTCCTGTCACCCTGGTTTATTGTCAGAAATACTCGTATATCAGGCGGTAGAAATGGTGAATGAAAAAATAGTACAGTCTGCCTTTTAAGCACCTTGTTTATTGCCTCGCGGAGTTGCCAACACTCGCTGTACAACAAGATACAATTTAATATTTCCTGCTTTGACAAATAACAAAAGCTGGACACGATAACGAAGAGGAAGATGTCACAATAACCAATAAATCGACATGTTGTATTTGTATAAGCATAGCGTCTCATTAATAAGAGATTTAGTGACAGATAGTTATCATAAACATATATACATGCGTCCTGACTTCACAGATAACCTTTTGCTACGGCAGTAGTCTCTTAGCGGTGGTGGTGGTGAACACAGTTGTGGCGGTGGGCTATACTGACCCATGCACATCCACACCCAGAGACACACACACACACACACACACACACACACACACACACACACACACACACACACACACACACACACACACACACAACATAAAGTGAAGTGTTGCTATATTACCGACAGTTTTCAAGGAGCACCAAGAGGCAATCAGTATGAGAAACCGTGCAAGCCTTCACCACACTGCCTAATCTTCGTCTATTAAAGGTATTTATAAGGCTATTCACTTAATGTTAGGTTTTCTTTACATATGAGAGTGAAAACAGTACGCAAATATTTTCAAGTAATGGTATAAGGAGCATAAAAGAGCAAGGCGTCTGTATTACCCTCTCATATTTGTTTCCTTCACTTACCCTCGGCCAAACATGTGTCACAAGGTAGCCACCAGTCTAACATTTCATTTAGTCTAGTCAAAATTTCTCTGTGTGGCTTAATTTTGGTTTGGTGAGATGATAAAGGCTATATATGGATGTCCCGCCGCCGGTGTTGCCTCCAGGCCGCTTCCCCCCCGACGGTCCCCTAGCCAACACCCTACACCCGCCCTCACCCACCCGTCACCAGCCTGTTGGGTCAAATACTTTTTTTCCAATATTTCCTGACGCTAATATTACGCTTCCATGGTATGTTTTTATGGTTTCTATAAATGTTTCGTTGTGTTTGAAGTGTGTTCCGCGCCTGTGCTGGGTAAATATGTGGCGTTTAGTGGTGTTTTATGGCGTATGTTAAAGGCTTTTAACGCTCAAAATTTCCCACTTGGAGTTTTGAGCTTTTCATTTCAAGGTATAAGTGGGCCTTTATGGTAGCAAAAGTCGGCCTGTCCTCTTTTAAGTGTGAAATCAATCTATTGAGTGAAATATGTGGACTTTGAAATGGTGTTTGGTGCTGTTGTAAAAAGCTCTTATTTTTCTTTATTTTATTTGCTCACGTTTCTGCTTCTCGGTCTAACACGCTGTAGAATGCCCTGAAAGCTAGCTCAGACTCCCTGAAATGTGATAAAATACACGCCAAGTGAAAATGGCTTGACTTTATAGGACGTTTTAAGAGATTTATGGGTTAAAATGTTTTGTACTTTTAACGTACTTAATTTAGACCTTTTTTAAAAACCAGTTAAGCTGGAGATATTTTGATATTTTGAAAATTAGTTTAAGTATTTATCACGTCATAAAATAACAAGCATTTGGCCGTGGCTTCGTTTTTTGTAAAAGTCATTTTTGAAATGAAATGATTTACGTAATTTAGCCGAGTCAGCCCCGTTCCCGTTCTCTCTCGGATGACCACAGCCCACCCAGGTAGTGGCTGGCGCCAATTTTCCAAATCCACAGTTCGTCGATATTTTGCCTAATATCTAGTGATTTCTACGTGTTTTCGTGGGTTTCTAGGTTCAGATGTTTAGATAATTGTAGCAGAAAGAGGAAGAAAGTTGAAATAAAGGAGGATAAAGAGGAAGAGAGGAGAAATGGAGGAGGAAGAGGAGCAGCAGCAAAGCCATAATACTTAAGTCACCCTCCTTTTCCTAAATATTTTGTCTAATATCTAGTGTTTTGATGTGTTTCTAGGCTCAGACGTGTGGATGGAAGGAGGAGGAGGAAGAAGAAGGAGTAATAATGGAGAAGAATGAAGAAAAAATGAGAAATAAAGGTGGAATAGTAGAAGAAGCCAAGGTGTAATATTTAGGTAAGTGTATTAGTATGTTTTGAGTGTGGTTTGGGAGAACTTTGAGGGATTGGTTGGTGTTCTGAGTGGGATTTGGTATTATTATGAGTGTTATAAGTGGTGGGGGGTTTAGTGGTCTTTTGGGTGTGTGTGGGGGATATTTAATTAAATATTGGGTGTTTCTAGTGAGTTTGGAGGTATTTTAACCTGTTCTGTGTTTTCTTAGTGTGTTCTGGAATGTTATTGAGATTTTAAGAGGGTTTGGGTATGTGTGGTTTGTCGTGGGTGTGTGTAAGAGTGAATTGGGCCTATACAAGGATTTTTGAGTATGTTTTGAGGCCCTCAACAGGCTAGCTCAGTGTCAGTGGGCCCTTATAACAAGTGTCCTTTATCATTGATTACCCGCTTCGTTCCCAGGTGACGACAGGCAGAATGAGGTGGACGTGGCGGAGGCTGTGGGCGGTCAATTCACGGCGCAGATTACCTACACCTTGCACCACACTGACTGCCCGCCGCTGTTCACTAAAGTCGGGCAAGCCTGTGTCTCCGTGTTCTGCCCTGGATATAGGAGTAAAGGAAATTGTGGTTTTTGTTGTTGTTGTTCTTGTTTTTCTGTTAAGATTTGTTTGCTCTCTCTCTCTCTCTCTCTCTCTCTCTCTCTCTCTCTCTCTCTCTCTCTCTCTCTCTCTCTCTCTCTCTCTCTCTCTCTCTCTCTCTCTCTCTGTCTGTGTTCAGTGTAGTGTGTGTGTGTGTGTGTGTGTGTGTGTGTGTGTGTGTGTGTGTGTGTGTGTGTGTGTGTCTAGGGATGATATTGGTAACTTGGGTGTCTGTAATGTGTTTTGGGTGAGCTTTTTATATTTTGAGGTGTTGCAGGGTGTTTTGGGTTAGTTTTGAGTGATTTAAGTTGTTTGTGTGTGTGTCAGTTGTGTATGGTGTGTTTTGTGGTGTGGTGTCAGTATTGGTGCATACTGTGTGCTTGTAGTGAATTGTAAGTGCGTTTATTGGTACTATGAGGTTTTTCATGTTGGCAGTATCCAAGGGGATTTGACAAAGCTAGGTTCAATGATTTCAAATTGTTGACCATTATAACAGGTTCGGCAGTGTTCCAAATTGATATGGACAGTAAACTGAACAATTGTTTTGGTATTCCCCTCCTCTGACTAACTAATTCAGCCTCTTTTCACCGCCGAAATGTTGAATCTCCTTCTCTTTTATCGTTATTTTCATGCTAACTGTTCTACAGATCTTGCTATCTTTATGCCTCCCCTCGTCCTGCGGCCTCGCTTTACAAGGCTTTCTTCTCATCCCTATTGTGTCCAACTTCCCAACGCAAGAGTTAACCAGTACTCTCAATCATTCATCCTTTTCATTTGTACAATCTGGAACTCCCTACCTGCATCTGTATTTCTGAATTCTTGCGACTTGTCTTCTTTGAAGAGAGAGATATCGAGGCATTTCCTCCCTTGTTTTGGCTGACGCTTTTCCACTTTTTAGAGAGCCAGCACTCAAGTGGGCCTTTTTTTTTTTTTTTCTTTTCTTTGTTTCTTGCCCTTGGCTGGCGCTCTTCCTACATGAAAAAAAAACCTCTCGGGACACAAGTCCTCTGCTCATCACTCATCATTCGTCGACGTGTTATCATTGTACCACACGGGCTGGGATTTTCATTGAAGGAAAACTCTCTTCCAAGTCAATTTTACATATATTTCAAATAAAGTAAAGTACATTCGAACAAAAAACGATGAAAGTGACGCGGCACTCTTAACCAACAACAGAGAAACACACTCTCCTCACTTGAATACACGACTTAACTCCACATAATGACACCCTCGATTATATTAACACGAAATTCCACTGCCCTGATCACATTACCCACCTGATCAGAGACCCTCGCTCACCGTGACGCGTCCACACCCCACATATGTCCGAGTAGAGAGTGCCACTCACTCCCTTCATCCGAGATCGCGTCCTTTCCTGCCCCCACTCAAATCTACTGCCCCGCGTGCCAATTCACGCAATGTTAAATACGCTGCCTTCCTTACTCTATTCCTCCTTATACATGTTGTAGTACACTTCATGCTAACACTAATATTTCTACCATGCACAACATTCCAAAATCCCTACTCATAAAGTTCCTCCGCTCGTATTAATTATGCGTTTGGTACGGCAGTTTTCCTCCTTAGGCCTACAGAGCCACCCACGCAAACCCGATCCACCTTGGCTCTCCTTAATATACCATACTTATCGTTACATCATCCACAATACCTTCCTCAACCCTCTGTACTACAAGACAACAGGCATTGAGGAGGACGCCATTACAATATTGTTCCATCTCTTGTTCCAGGATTCAGTACTACTAACGCCAAAGAAGTGAGGCAAGTTTTTGGAGTGAGCGTGCATGACATACAACGGACACCAGATTGCTACTACTGCCGGTGTTGCCAAAGGAACAAGAGGAGGAAAAAAGGAAGAGGGAGAAGAAAAGGATGATTCTTGGAGACGTACCAATGAAGTTCTGAAGGTTGGCCACAGATCTTCATCACTGGTGTAGTGTATTTCATTGACCATTTGTAGATTGGGTTGATAAATTTGTAGAATTTGTAGACAGTTGTAGATATGTAGCGGGTATGGTTTTTTGCAATGCCTTATCTACACCAGCAGAAAACGGTAATATTTAGAAGTTATGCATAGCATTGTAATAGGAGTGTACGGTGTACATATGTATATAGTATTTAAGAAAGGAGAGTGTAGACTAAGAGAGGAAGGTAACCTCTTGGGTCACGATTCCTCTGCTCATCACTCATCCTTCCTGTTGTGAAGCACAAAGGTATTGTTACGTGTTTCCCGAGATGATGTTTGTGAGTCTTTCAATGCAATACTTAATTTAAGTGTCTGGCCAGTGTCTTGTAACGTGGTGCAGTTTTTGTTACTTGTATTTATTTTTCATACCTACTGATATGACGATATCTTGTGAATGATACTCCTATATATTTCTAATGGCAACACAATATCTCTTGATATAATAAAATGCATAATGTATCGACTTGTTTTCCTATCAGTTGAAAGAGATGCAAAACAATATCTGGTTTGCAAGTGAAGCGAAATTAGTGAACAATTTGTTGCATGGCGCCACAGCGTCTGAGGTGATATAATGCCACAATATAGTTGCATGGAAATACTAGTAGTAATGTGTAAACTGACACACTCCCGTTCATGATGGCGAAGGTGGGCAGGTGTGGGTGTTGGCGGTGCTGGAGAAGATATTTACATGCTTGTGTGTAGATAGATAGATAGATAACTTGGTAATTTGATAGGTTCATTCATAGGGAAATGAACAACATTTCGATGGTGTATACACTGCTACAACAATAAACTTATCAATCAATC
The DNA here is from genome assembly GCF_017591435.1 of Portunus trituberculatus. Lineage (NCBI taxonomy): Eukaryota > Metazoa > Arthropoda > Malacostraca > Decapoda > Portunidae > Portunus > Portunus trituberculatus. The sequence goes on from NC_059265.1 coordinate 5,684,593, forward strand.
AATTAAACATCAATCGGATTTAAAAGGCGAGTGATTAGAGGGTGGCGATCGAGACTCCCGAGACAGGTTTGCTCTGCGTCACTCGGAGGGATAAACGGTCAACGGGGCCCTATACTGATTAGCCTGTGTGTTAATCAAGCCAATTACTTCGTCTAGGAACATTTGTAGCATGTACAACAATGATTTGGCGATCTTTTTGCGGCTTTTCAAGGTGGATCTGGTGACGTAGAATATTTCCATTTGGCAACTCCCACCACGTCCACCACCACCACCGCCGCCAGTGACCAGACGTCCTCTTCCTCACCAGACACGAGACCTGGGAACACGGTGACCGCCCCACTTGCCCCACCTAGTCCACCAGCTCCACCTGCTCAGTGAGAGGGTGAGTCTATTAATAGAGTGGAGGTAACAAACATGATGAGACAGTGATGGGACGGTAATGGGGCGGATAATTTAATAGAAAGCTGTATAATAATGCACTGAAGGGGTGACGTGACGTGTGGGAGTGAGTGGATAGAGAAGGGTAGTTAATTAATGGTGCCACAGTGTCATTAGTGATGGGACGGTGATGGGACAGTGACGGGGTTGACAGGCTGTACTAGGAAGGTGTGTCGTGCATTGAAGGAGTCACATGTGGACAGTTAGCGGTAAGGTAGTTAATTAGGCGTATGGTAGTTATAATGCGTGGGAGGGTGGTGCCTGCTTTAACAAGAAACACAAGAGGGCATGGCGAGGTGGACTGCTGGAAGATAATTACACTGAACTCTGCTTTATGTAGTGCATCAATCACCACCACAAGATGGAGACACTCTTTGTAAGAGTTACACGCCGCCTCCTGACACTTCTAGTAAACACCCTTATCTCTCTCTCTCTCTCTCTCTCTCTCTCTCTCTCTCTCTCTCTCTCTCTCTCTCTCTCCTGCCAGACGTCAGTTTTCTCCGGAACACGTGGATCTGTGTGTCTTGAGTCACTTCATTATATAGTGAGGGCGGCTGCGGAGGCGTATGGGCTGACTGGGGAAGCTTGGGCGTGAGCATGCATGGGCGGGACAAATATGGGCGGCAGTGGGTGTGGAGCTGTTGACGCCGCCCATAGCTTTGTGTGTGTGTGTGTGTGTGTGTGTGTGTGTGTGTGTGTGTGTGTGTGTGTGTATCGTGATTCTCCTCTCTCTCTCTCTCTCTCTCTCTCTCTCTCTCTCTCTCTCTCTCTCTCTCTCTCTCTCTCTCTCTCTCTCTCTCTCTCTGGTCTGGTCTCCTTGCTGTGTCTCGTCTTGTTGACCAGCGTCTGAGGTGATATGATGCTACAATATAGTGGCATGGAAATACTAGTAGTATTGTGTAAACTGACACACTGCCGTTCATGATGGCGAAGGTGGGCAGGTGTGGGTGTTGGCGGTGCTGGTGGAGATATCTACATGCTTGTGTGTAGATAGATAGATACATAAGCTGGTAATTTGTTAGGTTCATTCATACGTAAATTGACAACAGTTCGATGGTGTATACACTGCTATAACAATAAACTTATCAATCAATCAAGTAAACATCAATGAGATTTAAAAGGCGAGTGATGAGAGTGTGGGGAACAGCGGGGGAGGGGGAGGTGGAGAGGAGACGAGCGAGGCCCCTGAGACAAGTTTGGTGTGCGTCACTGACAGGGATAAACTCTCCGTGTCAAGGCCCCATCACACCAGAGGCGGTCCTTACTACGCGCAGCAGGTTCTCAACACGTTCATAAAATTTTTGAGGACGTAGTGGAGACGTGATGGAATTGCGAAATCCCTCCACTGCTACGTATCTACCAAGCCTTTACTGCGTACGTCCCTTGATATCGCTACGATATCATTGTGTCCAATCGGGTTTAACTACGGTCATAACACGCATGTGATCAGGCTCCCGCCACGCTCACTAAGTTCCCGCCATGCTCACTGGGTTCTTACCACGTGCCCAACCAGCGCGCAATACGCTCACGTGACGCAAGCAGGAAGTGCTGCTTCCTGTCACTTCAGTTCTCGCCTCTCTTCTCTCATCAGTGGTTCTCCAGCTCTTACATCATTATATTCATTATCCTCATAACGTCATGCTGCCCAAATTAACTTGAAACTTTCCATCAGTCTGTGGTAATGACCAAACTGGAGCGACTTTTCAAGGTGGAGCTGGTGACGTAGAATATTTTCATTTGGCAACTGACCACCACCACCACCACTGACCAGACGTCCATTTCATCACCAGACACGAGACCTGGAGTGGGGGGAGAGAGAGAGAAAATGTTGTGCTCTGATAAGATATTCTTATTTTTCCTCTTTCTTCTATTCTTTCCTGTCCTCTTTCTCACTCACTTATTCACTCACTCACTCACTCACTCTGAATCCTGTCCTCCACTACCACCACTACCACCATCAGTTCATTCCTCCACCACGGACACAAACACGTCTTGAAGGAATGTTAGTCCGCCGCCCAGAGTCACCTTGGCTGTCTGGCCGGCCACCCTGCGTGCCGCGGGACCAGAGGAGCGGTGGAGGGGCGGCGGTCGGGGTTGCGGGTGTAACACTGTGTATGAATATTGTTTGTGTTTTAATTAAGGCGTGTACACACTTGTTGCATTTCCACGTATCGGATCACCGTTGCGTAGCAGTGTTGACAGGATAGTGCTTCACCGTTGCGTGTCAAAATATGACACAAAGTTACGCAACGGGTTCCATCCGCCATTTTTCGGTATTTTGGCGTCATCTCAAAGGAATGATACACAACTCACCAACCTTCGTGTGTGTGTGTGTGTGTGTGTGTGTGTGTGTGTGTGTGTGTGTGGACAAGGAGCGTGGGATCGTCCAGTTGCATGTTCAGTGTTGTCGTGGACGGGCATGAATATTTTTTGCAATTTTGACCCCAATTGCAGACAAACTCAAAATCAGTTGTGTGTATCCTTGTCACGTTTTGATACAGTTCCGTCACATGCTGGAATTTCAAGTCAGTCAACACAGTATTGTTTCATTACACATACATAGTGTAGACACCCACCAACTCCGTCATTCATTTTTCCTTTTATTGATTTGATGTTCATGAATAAAACTAAACGTGACCACAGACAACTGCACATTTGCACTCATATCTACGGTCAGGAACAAACTGAATGACACTGTTGCATCACTCAACGATGATACACCACGCGGATAGGCAAAATGGGTACAATACCCTGTTGCACGGTAACGCATTATAAGGTGATACGCAACGATGAAACGATGCGTGGAAATTCAGTAAGTGTGTACACACCTTTAGAAAGTGTTGGTGGTGATGATGTCAGTGTGCTGTGTATTGGTGGTGGTGGTGGTGGTGATTGTGGTGGTAACTGGTGTGGTGTTTTGCTTGTTTTGCATCGTGAATATTGATTGATTGAGTGGCTGAAAGATTGACGGATTGATGGATAGATTGCCTGTCTAACTAATAGATTCACTGACTGACTGACATTTGGACTGACTTCTGACTGACTGACTGACTGACTGATTAAATGAATAAAATACTAACTAAATGACTGACTATCTGGCTGACTGACTATTTGGCTAACTGACTGAATGGGCAGATGCGGGTACGAAGGCGCTTAACTGGCAGTGGTTGGCAAAGTGGTGGTGGTGGTAGTGGTATTTATATTGCTTGTGTGAAGATAGATGGATAAGCGGGTAATTTGATGGGTTGATAGATATGTAAATAGACAGTTGGGCAAACAAACAGATAGATGGATAGGCAGGCAGATAGATGAGTCAATGAATTCGTATATAAATAATAATATAGATGTGTATGTAGATAGAAAAAAAGTCTATATTGCTCTACTTAGTATCCTGTCACCCTGGTTTATTGTCAGAAATACTCGTATATCAGGCAACAAAGGGCCACCAGGGCCCATCTAGGTCATCCTGTATCAGTCGCACAGCGACCTCGTCATCAGTACTTAAAGATACACTTACAAGTACACAATACATTATATACTAATTCTAAATATTTGGCCCATTAACAGGGCTAAGTCCTGCAGCGAATTCCTCTAAATCTGTGATCCCCATACATGGGGATCATGTCTTGTTTAACTATAGTAAATTTCTTATAAAACTATCATGCAGTGCTATACATAATTATAAATCTAATAAATTTAAGTGCTTATCTAATCTGTTTTTAAACATTGTCAAAGTAGTGCTATTTACAACCGTCTCTGGCAATGCATTCCAGAAGTGTACCACCCTATGACTAAAGAAATATTTTCTTCTATCTAACCTGCAGCCTTGCTTTCTAATCTTCCTGCCATGATTTGTAGTCCTACTTCCTCCTCTAAGGTAAAGAAAGATCTCACATCTATGTAGTTTGTATCTGAGAACATTTGAAATAACTCTATCATATCCCTCTTATACATCTCCTCTCAAATGAAAACATGTTTAATTCCTTTAATCTATCTCTATACTCCAGGCGCTTTAATGCTGGTATCATCCTAGTTGCTCTTCTCTGAACTGCTTCTAACATGTTGATATCCTGCCTATAGTGGGGTGACCAGGCCTGTATGCAATACTCTAAATGGGGCCTAACATAGGAATTATATAAGCTACGCACCACTTCCTTACTTTTATAACTAACATTTGTATTTATAAAAGCCAGGATCCTATTTGCCCTATTTCTTGCTTCTAAACATTGGTTTGAAAATTTCATAGTCCTGTCTATCACTACTCCTAAATCCTTTCCTCCTCTACTGCCTCTAGCCAACATCCCTCCATCTCATAGTTAAAGTTTGTGTTGTCTTTACCTAAATGCATAAGCTGACACTTTTTAGAATTAAACTCCATCTGCCACCTGTCTGCCCATGCTATGAGCCTGTCCAGGTCTCGTTGTATTCTGTAATTGTCCTTTTCACCTTGTACTGCACATGCACATATATGCGGTGGTGATTCCTGCCCTCCTACGCCTTGTTGCGCCCCATATTGCCTCCATAGATACCTTATGCACCCATACACCTTCCATTGTTAACCCCATCTATAAAGAAGCGATGCCTCCAACCAGAAATGCAAAAAGGTGTTCTTGAATTAAAGCTTGAGGTTGGCTAATGTTGGCATGAGCAAAATGGCGAAACCTACAGAGCTTCACCACCTTGCCCTTTCTGCACGAAACCATTTTTTTGTGTTAGATTTTGGCTTGCTTTGAATTAAAATAGCACTTGTTTTTGGCGCAAATCAAGCCATTTTTTTTACATCCCCGAAACATCATATGATTTGCATCAACAAACAAGTGGTAAATGAATTAAAAACAAGGCGAAATTGAACACAAAAAATGAGTTTGGTCCAGAAAAGAAGGTAACCTAACTAAACCTAAGGTAAGGTAACCCAACCCAACTTAACCTAACCCAACCTAATCTAACCCAACCCAACGCAACCTAATTTAACCTAACCTAACCTAACTAAAGATAAATTAACCTAACCAAACCTAACCCAACCCAACCTAACCTAACCTAACCTAACTAAACCTAAGCTAACCTAATTAAACCTAACCTCAGGGGCCGTCGTGATTGGTGGAAATAATTATGCTTTTTTTTTCCTTGGCCGCCGCTTCAGTTTCAAAGAACAGAATCAATCAGCGTAAACAATTAAGCGCATGCTCAGACAATGGTGTGTCAGGAGCCCGCCGAGCCGCCGCGAGCGCCTGACACCATCAGTGTGCGGCAGGGTTTGATGTGGGAGGCTATTGTCACGGCTCATCACCAAAACACGCTTAAATTTTAAAAATCTGTGTCGCCATTCAAAAGGTTGCACCTAGTATATATGGGGTTCAAATTACTCGTAATCAGGAGCTCGATCTCTTGAGGTGGGTAAAAAACACGTAGCTGATTGTGGTGAAACTCTGCAGTAATACCCTAGATTCTTATACTATTACTACCACTACTACAACAACTACCACTATTCCAGAGGTGCACCATGGCTTGCCACAAGGTCACAACTGGTCCCTGGAGAGCCGCTGGTGGTGACGGGCTGCCTGTGCCCTCTCTGCGGCAAAACTCCACATACTCCACTCACCAAGTTCCAGAGGAGAGGTGAGTGTGTGTGTGTGGGAGAGGTGTCTGCAGGTGTGCTGTGAGTGTGGTGGGTGTGTAAATGTGTTTTTTGTATGTTTTTGTAATGTCAACTATAGCTACCTATGTATAGTGTTTATTTTTTTTTGGTGTGGGTTGGCTAGGGTAAACTTATTGTGGGCGTTTTCCAGGTGTGATTTAAGGGTTGTTTGTAGAGTGCAGGTGTGTGTGTGTGTGTGTGTGTGTGTGTGTGTGTGTGTGTGTGATGCAATATTTTAAGGTAATAATTGCTGCATTTTGGTTAGGTAATGTTTGTCCTGTTTCCTCCATATCTCCCTCCACAGGTTACCTCCAGGCTTTTCCTTCCATAGACTATTTCCTCCATGTTTCCTCCATCTTCCCTCCAATTTTGAGTCTCCTATCTCACTTCTATCATAGTCAAAATAGTACTTTTCTAAATCTCACTTCAAAACCTGACAATTTTTCTCATTTTTCCCTCCACCACCTCCTTTTCTTTCCTCCATATCTCCTCCACACACCAAGCTGTGTACTGTGCTGGTGTGTGCAGGTGTGGGAAAGGTTTCTGCAGGTGTGGTGTGTGTGTGTGGTATGTGTGGTGTGTGTGTAAATGTTTTTTGTTGTGTAAACTACTATATATTTTTTTTTTTTTTTTTGCATTTTCCAGTGTTTGCAAAGGGTTTTTTGTGGTTTGCTGGTGTGTGCAGGTGTGGGAATGGTGTGTGCTGGTGTGGTGTGTGTTTGGTGAGTGTGGGGTGTGTGAAAGCATTTTTTTTCTTACAATTTTGTCTCATAAACCTCAATTTTTTTCACTTGTTTTGGCTGGAAAATATTTGTCTACTTTTTAAATCCTCCTATTACTACCACCACCACCACCACTGTCCAACCACACCCACAACCACCACAAACAACCAACATTACCACATCAGATGCTCACAAAACCACACCATTTCACTACCATCACCACTACCACCACCTCCTCCCTACAGGATCACCGGCCGTACTAAAGGAAGTGGCTCTATGTAGGGATGGAACATGGCAACTGCACCAGCTGGGACACACCTAGCCAACTGTGAGTATTGAAGGCTGTTTTGGGTTGTTTTAGGGTGTTTGAAGACTTTGAGGGTGTTTTAAGGCTGTTTCAGGATGTGTGTTTTAATGTTTTAAGGCTTTTCAGAGTGTTTTAAGGCTGTTTCAGGATATGTAATGCTGTTTTAGAGTGTTTTAAGGCTATTTTAGGGTGTTTAAGGCAGTTTTAGGCTGCTTTAAGGGTGTTTAACCCATTAACGCCCAGACCTATTTCCCGTGTTGAGATTGTAGTACTTTTGGCAAGCTGTGTGTTTGTAACCTAACCAAGACATGCTGAAGGAAAAATCATGATAACTTAAGTCAAAGCCTAAGTGAGTTGCAGAGGGTGACATAAATGATCCAGCGGGCGGATCAGTTAGCGTCTCGGCCCCATTGCATATACTTACCTTAGTAAAGGAAAAATCAAGGTTTCTATACTTTTTCGTAGTATACTTAGCATCTGCGTATTTTTCTAGTTACAAATTGGGCTAATTGTAATGTTTCAAATTTGTACCTTTTATTCATAAATTGTACATGAGCAAAAATGAGTCCTAATACTTGGCATACACATATTTCTCTTTTATATCACTTTCTGCTGCACTGCTGCTATTCATCCACAAAATATACATTACTGTATTTGTTGCTATGAACATTCGACCTCATATTCATGTACGTGTGTGGAAATTTGCAAAACACTCCATGCACAGTGCGACGTCACACTTCACGCATTTTGTTGTTGGCCTTTGTCTCATCCTACTAACTGGCATCTAAGCCTTTTGCTGTCGCCAGTGCGGGTAATGAAGTGCTGTACACCATCACGTCGGAGACTCCAAGGTGTCGGCAAACCCAGTGATGAGGTGAATCTTGGCTTTTCTCTATTCACAGCAGCAGCTTTGAGGTAGCTCACTGCAATCTGGCGATGAAATTCCAGGAGGGTTATAGGCTCATCTGACACAAGTCTATGGAGCAGCCAGCTATTGATGATTGTCATGTCTATCATCCTGGTCAAGAGACACCAATACCACTTCTTCCCACGTATAGCAATGCTGTACTTTCCTATGAGCCAATCGTGCAGATCAACTCCTCCCATGCCTTTGTTATATGTCTTGATGAGTTCAGGCTGCACCATGTCGATTCTTTTCTTTTCTCTTCTGTCACACCTCTGTGCCGTGGTGAGGGGATCAACACTGTCATAGTTTGTCATTACTTTGTTGTCATTCCACTTGACTACAAGGATCTTCTTCTTGTCGAACCTACAGTCATATTTTCCTCTTTGGTCATGACTTTGCTGGCCTTGACGGGACACTGCTGCAGCCTATTTTCTCGCACGGTTCCAGTGGCTCGTGTTTTTTCCAGTGAGAATGGTTAGGAGGCCACGCGATGTGAAAAGGTTATCAATCACACTGAACAAACCGTGTCCCTAGAGTCATTTCTTGGAGTGCTGACGATTTTCACGGCCACAGTACAGGTCAAATTTGTAGCAATAACCCTCATCACCACAAAGCGACCTCAGCTTGTACCCAAACCTGATGGATGGGCTTCCCCCTGATCAATTGCTTGAGGCCATCATGACCATAGTATCTCACCATCATTTCATCAACAGATAAAGTCTTATGGAACACACCATACTGCTGGAATGAAGAATTTAGCATATCAATCAGGGGCCGGACTTTGAAAGCCTTGTCTGTGCAATCTTGTGGGCGACTGTTGTTGTCTTGTACATGTAGGTACGCTTTTATCTTCAAGTACTTGTTCCTGGATAGAGCTTAATTGTTTGACAGTATTTTGAGCCACATCATCAGCATCAGACCAGTAAAGTGGTTCGCTAGGAAGAGTGACGTACCCAGAATAGATCAGGAAGCCAATGAAGGCTTTTGGTTCATGGTCTTCCAAGCTAAACAGGGGATCATTTTTCACTGTGTGTGCATAACGGATTGTTTCTCGCTTTATGAGCGCAAAGATGTCGTCGGTGAAATATCCTCAAAGATGTCAACTGGTGTGTGACCGTCAAGTTGTTGGTGCAGTTTGGCCTTCAGCTTTTCGGTTTGGTTTGACATCTCACCCCACTTGGAGTACCGTGGTATCATGTGCCTGGAAGTAGAAACAGCACTTTAGTAAATATTTAGCATTACATGCATTTCCAAGTTAAAACTCCAACAGTAATGATGAAAAATCAATGAATTAGTGTTTGAGTAATTCTGGCCACAGACAAATACCTGAGTAAACATGACATAAAGAATCTGGTGAATACACGTTAATCATCATCATATTACTTTATTAACACAAAACATGACATAATACTAAACAAATAACTAACGCTAACCTTCTTACTCCACACTGGTGTATCAACACAGTCCAGACGTCGTTTTTTCTTCATTCCTTGGCCAGGTTTGTGTGGTATGAATTTCAATGGCACCAGGGACATCTTTTACCATTGGTATAAGTGTATTATCATCATCAACTTCATCCTCATCACTTAGATCATCATCAGGAGGAATGTTCACCAAGTCTATTATTACTTCTGCATCATGATCAACGTTGAACTCCTCACTACATAACAAGTGTGTAGCTTCTTGCACACTGAGGCATTTCACAGGAGCATTAGACATATTTCGCAGCTGTTGAGCAAAATAACTTTTCAAGCTAGTAAGTATATGCTCTGTAAAGTATTCATTCACAATATCAGAGAATCAGGAGGATGTATACAGTACGTCTACAGGCAACTGTGCTGCTGTGCTGCTGTGAATCTCACACTGGGTGACTGATAACGGTTCCGCCCAGTGGACCATATTTGTCACCTCTAATTGTAGTGAACTTGCAATTCGGTAGATGGTGTGATAGGGCAGATAATTCAACTGACATGTCATGTAGAAAGTGTTGTGCTTGTATAGTGAAAAGGATCAAGAAATATGACATACACTTCATCACCATTTTTTACTGAACATGAACAAAAATTCACAAAATTCAATCCTCCTAATGACGTGACCACTGGGGAGATTTGAATGTCGTTGCTATAAATAGGTCCTCCCACTTCTGCTTACTGTAAGAACACTTTTCTAAACTCAATTTGCTCAGCATGTTTAAGATACAGGCCATCAAAGACAGATCACCAAACATGATCCACTGGGCGGTAATCGGTTAAGGCTGTTTTAGTGCTTTTTAGGGCTGTTTAAAGGCTATTTGAGGGTGTATTAGGGTGTTTAAGACTGTTTTGGCTGTTTTAAGGCTATATTAGGGTGTTTTAAGGGTGTTTCAAGGTATTTTAAAATTTTTGCTCCTGAGGCGATGAAGTAATGCACGCCATCGCTCCATCAGTGCTTCATCTACTCGCTTTGTGTGTTTTTTATGATTCAGTGACAAAGTGACTAACTGTTTTCAGGGACACTGGGTACGGTGGCTTGGGGGGAGGGACCGTGTGGCCTGAGGGGAGGGGTGGTGGCCGGCGGGCAGTGTGTTACTGACCAGTGTGGTGTAATGGTGTTGTCATTGTCACCCTTGAGGGATTCTGAGGGTGAGCTGGCTCTATTAGATGAATTACAGGATTCTGAGGACAATGAGAGTCAATCAGAAGGCCTCATTAGTGACTCACATGAGGAATATTTGCCAGAAAAGGACAGTGAGGCCAGGAGCTCCCAGGAAGAAAGTGATGGAAGTGGTGAGGATGACAATTAAGGGAGATGGAAAGCATATATGTTGGTTTAGAAGAGTGGGCACTGTCCCCAAGAAACCATCCCGCGTGCTCGCCTTGATTCCCGGCTCCCACTTCACAGCTCCTCCACCCAGCTGATTTGACGTCACATATATGAAGCCACGCTATTGGTCAGAGAGAGAGAGAGAGAGAGAGAGATATGAAAATGCATAAGGAGAGAGAGAGAGAGAGAATATGGAAACGCATAAGAGAGAGAGAGAGAGATATATAACGAATAAGGAGAGAATAGAGAGAGAGAGAATATGAGAGAGAGAGAGAGAGAGAGAGAGAGAGAGAGAGAGAGAGAGAGAGAGAGAGAGAGAGAATATGGTAACGAATAAGGCAGCGTTTCTCAATCTTTTTAGCCTTGCGTAACCCTTCAAATACATGACATGTCTCAAGGAACCCCTACACAAAAACAAAATTATATACCATATATTTCTCTTTTAATGTGATGTCAAATCCGCTGGGTGGAGGAACTGCGAAGGGGGACCGGGAATCGAGGCGAGCGCATGGGATGGTTTCTCGGGGACAGTGCCGAAGAGTGTATGGTTTTAAATGTGGACATGGAAGTGTGGAGGATGAGGAGCGGCCAGGCAGCCCTGCACTGCATGCTTCCCTCCATACTTTCTCTGTCTTATCTGATCCCTTTGCTGACCAGCGTCCCGGTACTGGTCCGGTCCTGACTGAGGATTTTTGTGGCTTTGATCCTGATGTACCAAGGAATGACATGAGTGGTCTGCACTGCTTCCAGCTCTTCATGTCAGACGAGGTGGTACAGTCGCTGTGTGTGTGGACCAGTGTCCCGGCAGCCAAGCGTTTTGTGGACAACCCAAAATAAATTACAAAAGTTTATGGCAAAAAGTGGCTTCATGTCACAAGGGATGAAATGAATGTCTTCCTACGTCAGCACCCCAACAGAACACGGTGCGGGGGTGGGGTTGTGCAGTGCGGGGTGGCGGAGTCGCTGACAAAGGGTTCATGATAGATGTGCCATTTTGTAAGGTTTTCACACATAAATATCTTTTTTTATTTATTAATTTTTTATTAGTACTCAGCATGTAGCTAATATGTGCATTTCCATTGTGTTTTAACGGGCTAAAGAAGGCATTATGGGTATCTCCTATCTCAAAGCCCACCAACTATTTGACTGCTAGTGTTCTTATTGATGTAGTGATAATTACTCCTGCAGTGTATCACTTGTGTCACTATGTATCTTGTATTATCACTTCACTTATTCACTTATTCTCTATGTGTCACTGTCAAACACTTCACTTACTTACCCACTGCTTCAATAACACTCTGAATTTATGGCCTCCGCACACTGAAACACTAAGGTCTCTCTCTCTCTCTCTCTCTCTCTCTCTCTCTCTCTCTCTCTCTCTCTCTCTCTCTCTCTCTCTCTCTCTCTCTCTCTCTCTCTCTCTCTCTCTCTCTCTCTCTCTCTAATATTAATCCAGTTTTATTTATTTCAGATTGTGTTAAGAATATGGAGAAAGACGGACCAAGGCAAGAAGAGGAGGAGGAGGAAGAAGAGGATCAGAACAGGAAGAGGAAGAAGAAGAAGAAGAAGAAGGAAGAGGTGGAGGAATATGAGAAGAGGAGGAGAAGAAGAAAAGAGAAAAAAGAAAAGGTAAAATAATAAATATTGTCATTTCATAAAGTTTTGCTATTTCAATTCTCTCTCTCTCTCTCTCTCTCTCTCTCTCTCTCTCTCTCTCTCTCTCTCTCTCTCTCTCTCTCTCTCTCTCTCTCTCTCTCTCTCTCTCTCTCTCTCTCTCTCTCCTCCTCCTCCTCTCTCTCCTCCTCCTCCTCCTCCTCCTCCTCCTCTCCTCCTCCTCCTCCTCTCTCTCCTCCTCCTCCTCCTCCTCCTCCTCCTCCTCCTCCTCCTCCTCCTCCTGTGCTAATACTATTACTATTATTACTATCCCAGTGTGACCTGTGTGACCTCTGACCTTTTGCCGCAGGACTCCTTGGACTGCGACTTCACTGTGACCCGAGAGGAGGTGGCCACTCAACGCTGAGGTCACACGGCTCCCTTCCTTATGCAGGTCAGTGGTGTGGTGTGTGGTGTGGGGAGGTGTGGTCGGGTTAGGTAGGTTGGGTTAGCCTGGGTAAGATTTTGAAGCCTATTTTAGGCAGTTTGGCATGTTTGGAGGGTATTTTTAAACAGTTTGGCATGTTTTGAGAGCATTTTGAGACAGTTTGGCATGTTTTGAAAGCATTTTGAGACAGTTTGACATGTTTTGAGGGCATTTTAAGACAGTTTGGAGGGCATATTGAGATAGTTTGGTATGTTTTGAGGGTATATTAAGAAAATTTTGGAGGTTTTTAGGGAAATTGAAGACAGTTTGGCAGATTTGGAGGGCATATTAAGGTAGTTTGTTATGTTTTGAGGAAATTTGAGACAGTTTAGCTGGTTTTGAGGCCATGGTAAAATAGTTTGGCATGTTTTGAACACATTTTAAGACAGTTTGGCATGTTCTAAGGGCATATTAAGACAGTTTGACATGTTTTCATGACATATTAAGAGAGTTTGGCAGATTTTAACTGCAATTTAAGAAAGTTTGACAGGTTTTGATGGCATTTTAAGACAATTTGGCAGGTTCTGATGACATTTTAAGACCCACTGCTTCAATAACACTGAATTTATGGCCTCCACACACTAAAACACTAAGGTCTCTCTCTCTCTCTCTCTCTCTCTCTCTCTCTCTCTCTCTCTCTCTCTCTCTCTCTCTCTCTCTCTCTCTCTCTCTCTCTGTTTTGAGGACATTTTAACCCTTGGCTTACGGTGGATGAATTTATTTTCCGTTCCCTACTCACGGGTAATTTTGAAATATCAGAAATATCAGTTGGTTTCAGTCACTATATGATCCAGTAATTCATTATCGAGCAATGCCAAGAAATAATGACACAGCCCCGCGCCAATCTTCAAATGTCAAGCGGGAAAAATCATGATTACCGATACGATCGCCGTCTCTCTGGACGGAACAATATCATCATTCATGTACGATCACCGTAAGCCAAGAAGGGTTAAGATAGTTTGTCAGGTTTTGAGGACATTTTAACACAATTTGACATCTCCTCCTCCTCCTCCTCCTCCTCCTCCTCCTCCTCCTCCTCCTCCTCCTCCTCCTCCTCCTCCTCCTCCTCTTGTGCTAATACAATTACTATTATTACTATCCCAGTGTGACCTGACCTGTGTGACCTCTGACCTTTGCCACAGGATTCCTGGAATGTGACTTCACTGTGACCCGAGAGGAGGTACCTCGGCCACTCAACGCTGAGGTCACACGGCTCTCTTCCTTATGCAGGTCAGTGGTGTGGTGTGAGGTGTGGGAGGTGTGGTTAGGTTACATTAGGTTAGGTTGGGCAGTTAAGGTTTTGAGGGAATTTTGAGGCAGTTTGTCATGTTTTGAGGGTATATTTAAACAGTTTGGCATATTTTAAGGGCATTTTAGATAGTTTGGCATGTGTTGAGGGTATTTTGAGACAGTTTGATGTGTTTGGTGGGCAGTTTAAGACAGTTTAGTATATTTTGAGACAGTTTGGCATGTTTGAGGATATTTTAAAACAGTTTGACATGTTTTATGGCCATATTGAGATAGTTTGGCATGTTTTAAGGGCATTTTGAGAGTTTGACATTTTTTTAGGGCATTTTAATACATTTTGGCAGGTTTTGAGAGCAATTTAAAACAGTTTGGCTGGTTTTCAGGGTATATTAAGACAATTTGAGAGGTTTTGAAGTGAATTGAAGACAGTTTGGCAGGTTTTCAGGGCATATTAAGACAGTTTGGTATGTTTTGAGGGCAATTTTAGACAGTTTGGCAGGTTTTGAGGCCAATTTAAGATAGTTTGACATGTTTTGATGGCATTTTAAGACAGTTTGGCAGGTTTTGAGGGCATATTAAGGCAGTTTGGCAGATTTTGAGTGCATTTATATATATATATATATATATATATATATATATATATATATATATATATATATATATATATATATATATATATATATTTTAGCATTATTGTAAATAACAGCATATTCTTATTTGATTTATAATTAACAGTGGTAGTGGTAGCCTTTTCCAAGATATCATACTGGAATAGGTGGAAGCTTGAATTATATATGTATATTGATTTTAATGCAAGTTTAATTTTGAGTTACTTGTGTTAACCTAAGGATGTAAAATTTCCATAACTAAGAAAGTAACAATTCTGTTTTGTAATCATGTGCATTGTGTATAATTTGTTGCATATTAATTATTTAAGATCATAGCAATACACTAGAAATTTAGAATAAACTAAAATTTTTCTATTTAATTGAAAAGATTAGGTGAAAGCTCATTTTTCTGAATTGGTCTACTAATGTGTAAGTACATCTTTAATTTGAGACAGATTTGGCATGTTATGAAGCCATTTTAAGGCAGTTTGTCATGTTTTGAGGACATTTTAAGACAGTTTGGTATGTTTTGAGGGCATTTTAAGATAGTTTGCCAGGTTTTGAGGAAATTATAAGACAGTTTGATATGTTTTGATAGGATTTTAAGACAGTTTTGCATGTTTTGAGGTCAGTTAAAAAAGTTTGACATGTTTTAACGGCATTTGAGTTGCGTTCAGTTCAGTTTACAAAATAGTGAAGGTGACTCAATATAAACAGTGCACCTCTCATTACAGGAAAGTCAAGTCCCTGAATGCTGCCAAGGAGAGACACTGCTGCTGGAACACTGCACCACCAAGCCAAGACAAGACAAGCGACAACACAACACAAGCCTTCTACAACACCTACAGCCATCAGCAACACCCAGAGTACAAGACAACACCTGGAGCCATGAAGAATAGTTAGGATAGATTAGCAGTTTGGCATTTTTAATTATAAGGACATTTTAAGACCATTTGACATGTTTTTATGGTATTTTAAGACCATTTGGCATGTTTGTATGGTATTTTAAGACCATTTGGCATGTTTTTATGGTATGTTAAGACCATTTGGCATGTTTTATGGTATGTTAAGACCATTTGGCATGTTTTTATGGTATGTTAAGACCATTTGGCATGTTTTATGGTATTTTAAGACCATTTGGCATGTTTTATGGTATTTTAAGACCATTTGTGTTTTATGGTATTTTAAGACCATTTGACATGTTTTATGGTATTTTAAGACCATTTGTTTTTATGGTATTTTAAGACCATTTGACATGTTTTTATGGTATTTTAAGACCATTTGGCATGTTTTTATGGTATTTTAAGACCATTTGGCATGTTTTTATGGTATTTTAAGACCATTTGGCATGTTTTTATGGTATTTTAAGACCATTTGGCATGTTTTTTGGCATGGCATTTTAAGACCATTTGGCAATGAAAGACCATTTGTTTTTTGGCTTTGAAGAAAGTTTGGCTATGGTAATACCCTTTTTGACATTAACCCTTCAGTACCATGACACATTTCCATATTCCTTGTGGTGACTATTTGGTGATTTTGTACAGCTTCACAAACTCATGTGGGGGTGAAAATTGTGAAGACTGTGGCCATTAATTTTGTGACCTTCATAGACCTTCAATAATGTCAATAAAATGGTCTAATGGTGCACAAATCTCAAGGTAAAATGTGTCCCAGTACTGAAGGGGTTAAGAAGGGTGTATGGAGGTGACAAGATTAATGGGCACAGTCTTCACTATTTCAATCCCCCACATGAGTTTGTGAAGCAAGTGTTGGATTCTCTGGACAAAGATGCAGTGTGCTTGTTAAGAGATTGACTCAGCACTCACTCACTCCTTCACTTACTGAACTCAGAGGAATGAAGAATGTGCATTGTTGCTGCTTGTGTGTCAGACAAAGGCCTGTATTCACAAACACTTTGGTGTCTCAACAACACGCCTTCCAAGGCCACAGAGATCACTGGCAGGGTTTTCATGAGTGTTTCTCCACTTAATATTGTAGAAATGTCACTCTGCCTCAGGAACCATAAAATACCCTTATTCTCTCACCACCACTGTTTTCCAAGGCCACACAGATGACTGGCAGGGTTTTCAAGACTGTTTCTCCACTTAATAATACAGAAATCTTGTCATTCTGCCTTTACAACT